>NC_090055.1:9237784-9299578 GCF_038355195.1 Osmerus mordax
TGCATGTACACACACGCACAAACATGGTGAGTAAACTCAATAGCAGAGGTTAATGCTTGCACGTACAAACACAAATGGTCATGGTCCCTCAGTCAGGCAGGCAAGCACACGCACACATGAACCGGATAGCGTCACACACACAGGCATGTACACACACATGAACACGGTTTATGCATGCAGATCCTGGTCGTCAGTGTGTCAGGTACGTCTGGTGTTCATCATACAATCCCCGTGTAAAGGATGTGAACATGCACTGATTACACGCTGGAAACACGCGTGAGGAGAGACACCAGAGTGCCTTGCGAAGGGGGAGAATAACCACAGCCTCGCAAGAAACCGAAGCCCACAAGCACGTTCACAGTTATGTTTACCTGTCTCCCAGAGGGGGGGGGGGGGACAGGGGGAGAGCCCTTCCTGCTGCTCCAAATCGACTACAAAAACATGGATGTTTTAAGGAAGATGGTGATAGGTATAGCTCACTGGAAGAGCACTGAGCATTTGGCTTCCGACCAAAAGGTCGCAGGGTCAAATCCCCCCCTCAGAATGTCATTTTGGATGAAAGCGTCTGATAAATTAATATGAATATAAATGAAATTATTACAAGTGTCAGTTGCCGCACTTTAACTGGCTAAGGTGGCACCTGAGCAAATATACTTGTCTTTCCCGTTTTTTATTTTCAGTTTTTTATATGATTGTCTCCCACGTTAAAAACCTTCCAACACCTCCCAAGGTTTCTTCCATTTATCCACAATGAGTTTTTCCTGGTCTTCCTTCAGGGTTTAGGTTGGCTGAGGGGCAGTTCTGTGGGCGCATGTGAAGCCCTCTGTGACATTGCTTGTAAAAAAGGGCCATACAAATAAAGGTGGATTTGATTTGATAAAGACACACAGTTACTTTACTCCTTAGCTGTGCTTTGTTTCCACCTCAGAAAGGCAGATGGAACTGTGGGCGTTCACATTGGACCTCTGAGGGAGACAGGAAGTGAGAGGCCGACACAGAGAGAAAGCCAGGCAGATATAGAGAGAGGGAGTGAGAGGAAGGGGAGGGAGGGGAGATAATAAGAGTGTGTGTGTGTTAGTCACCCGAGTGTGCGTGTTTGCTGTAACAGGTGCACATCCAGCCCTACCAGCGCATGCGGAGACAGGCTGAATGTGGTCCTGAGGACCTTTTGAGGGGTTAGGTGTCGCTGTAAATGCCATTCTGAAAAGCAGGTTAGTTAATTTCACTACAAGTTAATTAGCTGCTGGACCTGACCTTTCACTGTGGCAGGTGACACTTTATCTGGAATGTCAAGGTGAGGACATCCACAAACGCTGGTGCCTGCAGCGTTGGACTGGGGAGGATGCACACTGGTCAACTGTAGAACTAGTGTAGGGCCTAGGGCCAGGGCCAGTCAGAGGTAGGGCTGGTACACTACAACTACAACTATGGTTATGCTAAGGTCAAACTGAGGCTGAGGCTGAGGCTGGGGATAGGGATAGGGCTGCATAGAGAGGAAGCAGGGGAAACAGAGATGGGGTTGTAGGTAATGGGCTAAACAGAGGTATGAAGTTGATACCAGAACAAATACGGTGTAATCAGGGTTAGAGTTAGCAGGGACGCTCTTCTTCATGACGTCAGAGTGCGGCCCGGCCGTTTGTATGAGGCCTCCAGATGTCCAAATCAGCCGTGTTATTGCAGTGCTCGCGCCGCTCCGCCCAACCCCCCCCCCCCCCCCCCCTCCCCCTCCACCCTGGCGTTTATTTAGGTAGGGGAGCGCGGGCGGCCAGAGGGGAGTCCTGCCTAATTGTGAGCAGCTGTAAAATCACGGCCCCCTCATTAAGAGGGCAACGGCTTTGCACACGCATTCATAATCCGCCCGGAGATAGAATGGTGGCAGCACAGTGGGAGCTACTGAATTAGCAGACTGTTAGCATGGCCTGGTTTATACACGCTGTTTATGAAAGGCTGAACCACTCAACGTGATTAGCACCCGCGCTGTCATATCCACATCAACATGGAGGGGAGAGGAGAGGGAAGGAGGGGGGAAATGGGAGAGGAGAGGAGAAGAGAGGAGAGGAAAGTGGGAAAGGAGAGGAGAAGAGAGGGAGGAGAAGAGAAGAGAAAGGGGGGAGAGGAGAGAGGAGAAACCACAGAGGGGTCACAGAGGGGTCAGAGAGGGGGTTTATCCAGCGAAGTAACCTGAAGAAAATACCTTGGCCAATAATTCACTCTGGGGAATTCCAGGCGTTTACAAAGCCCAGCTCAAAATAGAAAGATGAAACATGGACAAACACAGTTGCACTAACCTTTCATTTCATTTGTTAGCATTGTTTACCACCCGCCGTGGCAGTAGGCTTTCTGGTGCCCTTTTTGTCATATCTCCTTGTTGATGTTTGAATTTGTCATCGCGTGTCAGGACTCCTAAATGTTTTCATAATCTGGTTTTATTATAAGCAACACCGGCCAATGTTGAAAAATGAACTCAAAGGACGACAACACAGTGGCCTCCGCGGAGCACCACTCAGGACCACACACAGAGCAGACGAGGAGACCTCGCCGGATAGAAATAGAAATATTAGAATACAACCGAGCGGTGGACCATCCATTCAGGCTCCCAGCTCGCTCGTTGGGTAAGTCGCTGTTTGTCTAAACAACGCTGTCGTAGCAACGAGGTTCCCCCTCCTCTCTGCCTCTGCTGTGCTGTCCCACACAGACGAAAACAAACAAGCTCTGTTGCCGCCGATGCTGTCCTGTATTCGTACAGACCGCCGGTCTCACACTGTAAGGACAAGTGTGTGCTGTTTGATTGTGTGTGTGGGTCTCCTGTATGTACAGGTGTTCTACTGTAACGTCTTGTGCGTTTGGGGGGTGTGCGCCCTTGGGGGAAATGGGTTCGTGCGCATGTTTATGTGTGTGTACGTGTTTGTGTTTGCTCCAGTCGTTCGGGGGCTGTCTCTCCAGCATCCAGGGTCTCCATATAAGGCAGATGTGTCCTGGTGCGACCCTGCTGGGGTATCCTATAGGCAGAGATGAACTAGCCAGCTCTCTGCCCAGTGGTCTGCAGTCTCCATTGGCCTGCACTCTACACCCTCGTAGGTAGCTATGGAAGGGAGTCAGGCAGCTGAGCGGTTAAGGAATCGGGCTAGTAATCAGAAGGTTGCCGGTTCGAGTTCTGGCCTTGCCAAATGATGTGTCCTTGAGTAAGGCACTTCACCTTACTTGCCCTCGGGGGAATGTCCTGTACTTACTGTAAGTCGCTCTGGATAAGAGTGTCTGCTAAATGACTAAATGTAAGGTAATGCACTCACATATCAGACGTTTATGTTTAAAGGGAAACGTAGATGGGGATCTTGAACCCGCAAACTCTTGATTTGCAGTCAGATGCTCACTAGCTTCTGCTTTCTCCTTATATGAATGGATGTTTGGACATGTGGCACAGTCAGGCCAGGGCCTGGACACGTTCTCCCGGCGAAAAATATCCATGTATCCCCAAAGTGTCTCGGACCAAGAGAGCTGACAGGTGAGCTGTCGCAGGTGATCCTGGACTCCTACCATCCTCCTAGCTACCCAGCATCCTCTGTCCTAGTCCTCAAGTCTTTTGTTCCGGAAGCCATCAATATTAGATGACTGTGATGGAGAGAGGTGGAGGGCCACTCACAAGCTTGAACACCGCTCCTTTCGCAGCCCCCACGGACCCACAGCCTCAACACACACACACACGCGCACCACACAAACACACACGCACACAAACAGACACCACACACGGAACATGAGATGGCATTACTCACTCATTAACCCCCATAGGCCAACATTTTCCACAATGCCACTCGAGCTACTGTTGAGGAATGAGGAAGATTTGAATAAAAGTTCATGGATAATGGATGTATATACCGTACACATGATCACGTACACAAACACGTACACACAGACACACTTTTTAATGACAGTGTTGTTACTACAATACATGTGAAACTGTAATGGCAAGATACAGTCAACGTCAGGTAAAGAGTCCCAAATCCCGGATGCAAATATCTATCGATGACATTGGTTAGGTCAGAGTTAAAGTTGCCACGATGGGTTAGGATTACTGTAGCTTTGCCTCTCCGAAATGGAAATCCATCAAACTGAATTCCTTTGCCTCCCAGCTATCTCCTCTCACAGTAAGCCTGTTCCAGAAGCCACCAGACACAACAGAGTGCAGCCCTTCTCTCCAGAGGCAGGTCAAGGTCAGGCTGGGGACGCCGAGGATCCAATGTGTGTGTATCGGTGTGTGTTCGCATATTTGTACGTGTGTGTGTGTGTGTGTTTGTGTGTGAGGTAGACTGCGAGGGGGACACCTCCAGGCCCTGCAGGCTCCGGTTGCCTGCGTCGGGTGTGTCTGCATGGGGGAGGCAGGCCGCAGATCGATGGGCAGACGTGGGGGGCCTGGAGGACGGCGATAGGGGCCATTGGATGCGGCTCCGCAGTGGGACGCGATGACATAAACCCACACGCTAAGTGTCCCATTAGCAGCCGTGTCCCAGGCTCGCCTCAGACCAGAACGGACCAGACGATCCTCCCTAGGCCGGGCCGGCCGGGCCGAGCCGGCCCAGAGTAGACTGGCGTCCTGGAGACATGGAGGAGAGCTGGAGCCACAGGCAACTGTAAGATCTGTAGATACTGTCTGTCTTTCTCTTTCTCTCCGGAATTGTCTTTCGCTCTTTCATAGACAGTAATGAAGTGATGTTGTAAATCAGGTGAACTTGTTATGATGTACAGTACGGTATGTACAGGCGTGTGTCGACACCCATGTTGTATCCATGTGTGTGAGTTTACAGCTTTATACCGTGGAGACGCTGTGAATGTGTATGTGTGTGTGGTTGTGTGAGTGTGTGGGTGTTTGAGTGCCTCTTACCAGACGACCCTCTGTGGTCAGTGTGCTGCAGATGATTCCTAAACACTTAAAAAATATGACAAAACAAGAAGGCCCACCCACAGAGCCACTGCTACGACCCAGATATAGCGTGTAGCGTTGTGTGTGTGTTTGTGTGTGTGCAACATGTCTTTGTGGGTGGGTAAGCCAATCTGAACCAGGGGAGAGATGTCGTGCACGAGTCACCCCCTTTGTAATGTGCATATTCATATTTACACCACCCTTTTCTGACTGGCTGACTGGCTAACTGGCTGGCTGGCCGATGGCTAACTGACTGGATGGCTGGATTGTTAGCTGGCTAGCTGGTTGGCTGGTTGGCTAACTGACTGGATGGCTGGATTGTTAGCTGGCTAGCTGGTTGGCTGGTTGGCTAACTGACTGGATGGCTGGATTGTTAGCTGGCTAGCTGGTTGGTTGGTTGGCTAACTGACTGGCTGGCTGGCTGCTGTCTGTCTAACTGTCTGGCTGGCTTTAGTCATTTCATCCCAGAGTGATCCTGTGATAAACATACTGTAGATGACTAAGACACAGCTAAATGGATACAAGCAACATGAGAAGGTCAATTTGAACAGTATAAGTTTGAGGGGTTTTTTCCCAATAGAAGCATAAGCGAGGCTAAGGACTGAGGGGAGAATGTATCAGGACAGGAAATGATCTGTTACTAAGCCCTGTGTGTGGCCGAGAATGGAGACTATAAACAAAGGTCTTCTTTGTGGCTGCTCTCTCTCTCCCCTCTCTCTCCCCCTCTCTCTCTCTCTCTCTCTCTCTCTCTCTCTCACTCCCCTCAGACAGCCTGTTGATCTGACACTAATAATTGTAGAAAAAACAGAATGATGGCCTACCAAGACAGGGCTTTCACCCTTACACACACAGCTACGCACACAGCCCCATGCACAGTACACATACACACACTTCGACATATGCAGCTTCGCACACACAATACAGGAACACACACCTGGACACAAACACACAAACATTGATGGGCTTAATTAAGCTCAGACAGACAACCAAATGCATGTGAAGGAAAAGCTTGGACGGAGTTTTCAGTATCATGTGCGAACTCCTACAAATAGATCTCTTCAAACATATTTATATATATCAACCATACCAACTATTATTTTCACTTTGCAAGTTTCAGGGCCGGACAACATGATGAATGTATTTTTCTTGGGCCACATCTCCGGATAACAGCGCCAACGAGCAACAAAGACCCGAAACAGTATAAATAATAAAAACAACATGTGAGACAGGGGTCAGAATATCGGACTCCAAAATATCCCTGAGGGCCTTGATCCTTCAGCAGATGTTCAGGATGTGAGCGGTAACCTCGCTGGTCCGTGTCCTCCCAGGACGTCACCGAGTACGGAGACAAATTGTTTGGAACGCCACCGGTCAGATGAGTATGGAGGGAAAAGCGTTTGGAACACCATGCCAGGGTGTGTGTGTGTGTGTGTGTGGAGTTTCGAGTGGTTTGGTGTACACTACGGGAAGGGTAGAGGAGAGGGTTGTCTGGAACAGAGCAGGGGCCTGGCTGGATGGTTTGGTTGATCGCTGTGTTATCTGGGCCTCTGAAGAATCAAAGAAGCTTTCCAACGTGCTGGCAGGAAAGAGAGAGAGAGCGAGAGAGAGAGAGAGAGAGAGAGAGAGAGAGAGAGAGGAGAGAGAGAGAGAGAGAGAGAAGAGAGAGAAGATGAGAGAGAGAGAGAGAGAGAGAGAGAGAGAGAGAAAGAGAGAGATTGAGAAAGAGAGCAGGACTGATACTCTAAGCCTAATGTATTCGGCCTCTCACTCTCTGTAATTGCAATGCAGTGATGTCAGCATGACAGTGTGAAACTCAGAACAGCGAGACATCGTTGAATAAGCCGCCGCGACAGTATCGCAGGGCACTAAAACGCATCCAGGACACTCTATGGGGTGTCAATTTAATCATGCTTAAAGCTGGTATCACATTCCTCCATGATTCCAGCCTTGACAAAGAATCCTGCCGACTGCATAGCACCACGCACAGCAAGGGCCTCCCGCTCGCTCGGCCGTAGCAGAGTATCTGTGACCAACACACACACACACACACTTCCATAAATGCACACGTACACATCCGCACTCATATGTCCACATACAGAATACATACGAAACACGCATCTACTCACACACACACACAGTTTTATTCACATGCACAAAGTTTGCAATCAGCAGATTAAAAATGCAACAAAAATCACACAATAAAAAAGGTATCGCCTGACGCGCTGTCCGTGAATCACAAGCTAATCTTTCACACACTCGCACCCAGCAGCGGGGACCCCCCCCCCTCATCCCACCCCCGACAATCGGCAGCCTACAGTTGGGCAC
This sequence comes from Osmerus mordax, assembly GCF_038355195.1. Classification (NCBI taxonomy): domain Eukaryota; kingdom Metazoa; phylum Chordata; class Actinopteri; order Osmeriformes; family Osmeridae; genus Osmerus; species Osmerus mordax. The sequence continues at coordinate 9,245,025 of NC_090055.1, forward strand.
AGAACAAATAATTGATAGGCCTTCCCACACAGGAGTGGGTGTCCAGTATCGGGCCTGTCTGTTATCACCCACCCCCCACCGGCCCAGCTAATCCACAGCACAGTTACCCTGCAGCTTATTGTACACGACAATATAGCAACCTCCTCTCACAGCCTAGTCATACTGAGGTGAAAGCTGAAACCACACTGGCTAATACACACACACACACTTTCACAAACCCACACTCGCATGTAGGTACACACACCCATAGACACTCACTGCCACTCGCACACGCCTACCTACACGCACGCACTCACACACGCCTTCGCACACACTGAGCGACACAGAAATGGTCAGTTATTACAGTGAACTGAACAAAGACGCTTTTTTTTATTCAGCTGAGCTGAGTCGGTCAAGTGAAGCGTGAAGGAGAGTGATGGAGAGCTGTACCCCTTCAACCTCTATATCTGAAGTGGTTCTACTGTGACTTGCCAGAAGTACTTGGACTGAATCTGCAACCACAAAAAATAGATTCATGGTCACAGTTTTAATAAGAACGTTTGACAAGCTTAAGTTAATATGCACGTCGTTAGACCCCACATAACCACATAAGCTGTTTCAGTTCAGTGAAATAAGAAACGCTCTTTGACTTTGCGTTTCACCTGCGTGTTTCCCGCCAGGGCACACCGATGAACATGGTCTGATCTCAGAAAATGTAAACTTGGAAGATGGACGTGACATTTTGGCTGGGTCGTCAAGTTGAAGAGCTGTCGGGCAACACATGACATGGGACATTAGGGGCCGAAGAGACTCAAGGGGTGTCACATTACATGTTCCGAGGCTGGACACTGTTTGACATTGGTTTAACCTACCTCTTGGCCTATGACACCTATACGGGTGGCGGACCACAAATTCAGACCAATTACATGAAGGGGGACGGAGGTGAAACTGGGTAAGGTGTGGTGGTGGTGGGGGGGGGGGGGGGGGGTAGAGGGAGGTGTGTTTGGGGGATAGAGGGGGGTGTATGGGGGGTAGAGGGAGGTGTAGAGGGGAGGCAGAGCGGGGGATGGGTGGGGCCATAGAGCGGTGTGGGCAGAGAGGGGGGGGGTTCAAATTGATTGTAAATGCTTAATAATTCAGCCGCTCTCTCCGTCGTTTGAGTGAGTTTCTTGGGTTACGCGCAGAAGCGCTTTCATAGCAAAACAGGAGGAGATAATCTTCCACAGGGCCCCGAGGAGACCTGAACGCATGCCGTTAATGAGACAAGCAGCCACGGCGTAGATACACGCGAACACACACACACAGAATCACACAGACTGAATTGACACATGCTAATAACATAGAAACATATAACCAAACACATCTCCGATTCACTAAAACTTCACTTAGGAGTCAATTATTTATTAAATAACGACTATGATCTCTTCAAGATAAGGGAGAGTGAGTCATATACTAATAAGCCTTAAACCTACCGAGACATAAACTGCTGACACGTCCATGACTCCGTGCTCGTAATTATATCTTCATCAATTATTAACATGCCACTTTTTCCCAGATGATTAATAAAATGAGGAGCGTGGGCAAATATGTCACAAGTAAATACTCCATTGGGTCAAGGGCAACATTGGTTCTTGTTCTTTCATGACCATTAAAATATGTTCCGATGTCATCATGTCTGCTCCATCGCTAATGAAATGAGATGCTGCTCGATAATGAAATATAGTCTCTGCTTCCACTCCTACGGACCTTTTCATACTCTGCGTCAGCCCTTCAATTACAGGATCGTCCCCATGGCCTCATGAACCTAAATAAATCTAACCTGATCACATTAAACACAGAGAGAGAAGGAGGGGGGGAGGAGGAGGAGGGGTGGCCATACTCAGCCAGAGTAGAAATCCACGGAGAGAGAGAGGGAGGGAAAGGCAGAGAGAGAGAGAGAGAGAGAGAGAGAGAGAGAGAGAGAGTGAAAGGAGGATTGGAAAGCGTCAGATATGACAGACGAGGCGCTCCGGAAACCCAAGCTCGCCGCCGCCGCGTCCCCCCGTGTCGCGTCCGCATCGTTTAATGACCCCGCTGCAATTTTAATTCTCTGATCACATTAAGTGCCTCGGGGAAAGACAAGAAAATCTGCAGTGGAGATCTCGGACGGTGTCATCCCTTCCTCCGCAGACACGCCGTGTCTCCTGAGAGGGCACGCCGGTTAAGGATGCTGGGTACCGCGGTTCTGACCCGAAACGCGTTCAGGTTACGCCGCGGGGTAAGATGATGGCTCAGTGCGACAGGTCGTCTCATCACCTTGACATACCGTGTCCACAGTGCTGGAAGTTTCTTCACAGAATGCAAGTACAATTCTCCAGACTACATTTACATTTTAGTCATTTAGCAGACGCTCTTATCCAGAGCGACTTACAGTAAATACAGGGACATTCCCCCGAGGCAAGTAGGGTGAAGTGCCTTGCCCAAGTTACACAACGTCATTTGGCACGGCCGAGCATCGAACTGGCAACCTTCAGATTACGAGCCCGATTCCCTAACCGCTCAGCCATCTGACTAGGCGGTGAGACTAGGGCTGAAGTGTTGTGCCCGCCAACAAACAAAACCCCCTGCAAGCGTTCACACCAAGGCCGTTGTACTGTTTGGAACTAAAATAGCTAATGTAGACCTTGACAGTTAAGGTAGGACTGAGAGAGAGAATGAAGGTCTTGAAACTATACCCAGAATACATATTACCCACACCAGAGAACAACAGCTAAAGACGTTTCTTGGCTGTTGGTGCAATAATAATGATATGAATGTTCATGATTCACTGATCAATGTATATTCATTGATCAGTGTGTATGACCAGGTTTTGCGGCGTGCCCCAATTAGTAGTGCAGGTCATGCGGATACATTGCCCCATAACATTCACCATGACCCCTCACCTAATTACAGGTCATACAGTATGGAAATTGCCTTTTTTTTGTGCATGTTCAAAGCGGGTCAATCTCCTCTCTGTCTTTGTGACATTTGATCATTTAGGGTCAAATTGTATGTCTATAAGGGCCTTCACAAATTACTTTTTCAAGATATATAGGCAGTAAGACACCGTGGACTCCACTGTATCCTGTTCCCGGGCTTTGGTTGGTTGAAGGTCGATGACACTGGCTGTGTGGTAATGATTGCCAAACCAAACATCAACACTACCAAGACAACCCCCTCCACCCCTGCACCCCCCTCCCCCTCCGAGGTTTGCCTGATGACAGCAGGACACTGAGGAGGCCTGGACTTGGAAGACATCGTCTGCAGCGGCTAATTGTTGTAGTTATGTCCTGTTGGGGGTCAGGGGTCATGTTGTCGTAAGAGGATAGGGTAAACAGGGAGAGGACCCCTGCCAGCATGGCATCATGGGAAGGGTCTGGAGAGAGGCTGGAGGACTGGAGGCAGAGCCCACACAAGAAGTGACACAGAGGTTAACCCGAACATGAGGGATCTCGTATAGTCTCCCATTTTTCTCAGTCTTCTAATCTAGGAGTTAAACCTGTACCACATTGTGAGTATGATAGTTGGATACAGTACATCCAGCTATACTCCACCTCATAATAATTATAGGTGCATTCACTGTTGATACAATATTATTTAAGTCAATGACAAAAACATGAGATCTTAATTTAGTCAGAATAAGGAAACCCAATGTGTAAAGTATGAACAAAATTTAAAAACCACAACATCTTAAGAACTTAACTACAAAGTACTTAAGTACTGTGTGAATTAGACCAAGGGAGGTCCACACTGCTTCTGCACTGCCAGAGCTGCAGAGGGGAGGCTGAGGGTTTGAGAGCAGATTTCTACGAGCAGCTTCCTGTCTAATGGAGCATGAAACTGGGCCCCTGGTCCAGAGAGGAGCCAAGTGAACCACTAGCCCTCATGGCCATGCCCACTTAACCCCAGGTCAGCACCTACACTGGAACTCTCACACCAGGAACCAGAGTGGTTGAACATCTACAGACCACAACATCTGCTGGGTAACCAGGTTTGGCCTCTTTCGTTACAGACCTCATTCAGCTGCACTGGGTCAAGCTATAGTAGGCTGCAAATTGAACAATCATAAGGCAGATATACAGTATGACTGTGGCTCCAATATACTTTAATTACTAATAGCACAATAAAATGACAATAATGTGAACTTTTTCTGGTTAAAACTAGACTGTTCCTTGTCACCACCCACTGAAACGTTGTTGAAACTGTGCTTCTCTGGTCCATGATCACCTATTTATTACTTAAGAGTCTGTATGCACTATTTGTGTCGCTTTGGATGAAATAGTCTGCTAAAGGAATAAAATAATTCAACCCATTACACAAATAATAATTTATTTGGTTCGTAAGAACAAACCACATTCTCATCTAGTTCCCATTGGAATTTTAAATTGTTTTTTCTAAAAGGTGAGAGAAATCTGAAGCTAAACCCTGCAGTGCTTTGACCTCTCAGTGGTATTATCTGATTACACTGTTGGCAGGCAATAATCCGTCACAGAGGCCTGGCTAGCAACTAGCTAGCCTGACAGAATACCTCGTCAAAAAGATATGTTTAGCAGCTAGCTATCCTGACAAAATACCCAGTTAGCTAGTCTGACATGGTGCTCATCCAGAAAGAATAGAGCTAGCTAGCTTGATACAATTGTCACTCTCAAGCCAAGGCACTAGAAGCTTCCTCGCACCACATATTGTAATACTACACAACAGACTGAGCTAACTACTAGTTATTCTATTTCAAGCTCAGATGCTAAATGCATGTCTGCTGAAATACTACAGGCATACATCTAAGAGGTATTAGCTGTACAACACAAAATAGTAACATGGACTTATGAGAGGAAATGAGAGTAACGATAAGTTATATTGACTATACACACACTGTATCACTATAAAGCATTTGACAGGAAGCGCTGGCTGTATTGCCTAAATAACACATCCTGTCTCAATGTTCAATAGAAACTCAAACTCATAAGCCGCATAAGCACCCGCTGAGTATCTACATGTTTTCATTCTTATGCTTTTTCTGTCTCTGAAGTCTATTGCAGGCCCTAGAATTGTATGTTACGTAAAATCGTTATGTCTACATCCAGTCTTTTGTCACCTGATATAAAAATCCCAATCAGTGTTTGCAGCCAGTTTATTCAGATCAAGTTGCCATGGCGAGTCTGTCCTACTGGATTGCTTGGCCCCCTCTTAGCTGCTTACACCTGATGTTATTCTTAAAAGTTTGCTATCAAAATGGAAAAAGAAGGCCAAAAGTCATTCTTTCCTTTTTTGTTCAACAAGACTGTTCCAGAGTATTATGTTTCAGGATTATCCCGGGCAGTAATTGATTGGTATATATGTTCATGTTTGAAGTGTGCCCCTGTAGCTTTATGTTAGCGAGCAAGCTAATCAACAGTGAGCTGCCAGTTGAATAGAACCAGGTGCTGCATGTTTTCCCGTGTGCGTGTGTGTTTGCATACTCGTGTGAGTGTGTGTGAGTGTGCATGTGCGTGCATGCATATGTGCATGTGTTTAATCTGCAGGGAATGGCATGTTTGATCGGTCAGACCCGGGGTAGGCAGCTCTCTCCAGTGGCAGCCCGAGAACCAACATAAATCTTCTTCAACAATCTATTTTCCATCATACTTATTCACAAGGGACATCTCAAAGTGGTCTTTAGCCTTTCTGTCAATGGCTGCCCTCATCCATCAATTTCATAGAGAATTATACCCCAGATCGATGTAGTTCACGACCGCTAAGCATTTGTCGGTGCTCCAGAGTGTGCCTCGCTGCCTGTCTTCAGCACTCTCACAATGGCGGCGTTGCTGACCACCCCGTCATGCCCAGTAGATTGTCAGTATTGGATGTAAATGATAAAATATCTGATATTATGGGATGATAATAAGATGGGGCAAAATACATGTAATGATAGAATGGGCCTTATTGTTGTTGGCTATTTGAAGAATGTCTGCGAAGCGTTCTATAAAAAGCAAATTATAGTATCTGTTGCGGTGGGTTTTTTCTGTGTTGTATTCTGAAATGTCTCATATCTCTGTTCCTTGTTCTTCTATGTCATCAAAGGGCCTTTTACATTACACCAAGGTCTCAAAAGCATGCTTAAAAATGTTTAAGAAAACGACAAAGGCCTTGAAATCTTTTAACCTCTTTAGGATCCTGTCAAGGGCACATATTCCGAAACATAACTGAAATCATGTACGGTAAGAATGACATGAAGAACTCACTCAGAAAAAGAACTGAAAAAAAATTCAAATGATGGTGAGTACAGTTAAAGTACCGGAACGCAGGAGGACTGAGGCTTTCCAAGATGGCAGCCCCACCCCCCCCCCCCACCACCACCACCACCCTCACCACCACCACCACCACCACCACCCTCACCACCGCCGAAGATGAGCCTGGACTCGAAGACAGATGGCAGAGAGGGAGTTGATCCCACGCGACAACAGAGGGACAATAAAAATGACAAGTCACACACATGGAACGATGATGTTCCCTGCGTCCTTGCGAGGCCCCCGGCCGTACCCCCGGCGTCTACCCTGGTCGGGGGCAATTACTCGAAACGAGGGGGCCAATTGGATGAGAAGGGCGCGCTAATAGCTGGGCGTGAGAGAGGCCAGGTCGGTGCTATTATGGAATATTTAGCAATGCCATTACACGTCCTCTGACAAAGATGTTCAGGGTGGGAGAATGGAGCTGTGAGGAGCTGTGGCACAATGCATAATTGCTCCCTCTGAAACATTGATGAATGAAACACAGGGGTTGGGTGGGATCAAATTCATAAATCAAATTACAGTACCTCTCCCTGCCTGTGCAGGCATGCCTAAATGGGCGAGAGCCCCTTGGAATCTAGCTTTTAATTTGCCAGGGAACTAAAGTAAATGAAGGAGCCGTAATTATGCCTATCTCCTCGCTCTAGCATTGTCTCCAATGAATTTTTTACAAAGGCGACCATTAGCTACAAACTAATGCCAGTTAAGCCTCAGCAAAACTGAATTATTCAATCTGTCAGCCAATATCCCATTACAGGCTACTTATGAATACTTGATTTTATTTTGTATAATTGACAAGGCTTGTCGTGCAGGGAGAGCTTTGATGGCAGCTGGGGTTATGAGATGGGGCCGATATGTGTAGGCTTCACAAAAGCCCAGCGTGTGTCACATGACTCTGTGGTTAGCCATGTGTTGTTACAGCAGAGATCACATGACTATATGTCATAACCAGGTACCAGAAGTGTAATATTAGTAGCTATGACCGGCAGAAGAGACATACCAAGCCCTCGCTTCAGCATTTCATGTTGCATGAAGTACACATGAAACACACACAAATGCCAGCAAACATGCACACACACACACGCATACACGCATACACGTATACACAAAAACGTTGTAAAGTAAAAAACACAAAAAGGAAGTAAAGTAAACAAAAGTAACATTAATTATTAGGCTGCGTGTGACTGTACTTGGACAAATTAACAACAAGTAGAGATCTTTTGCAAGTTGATGTTTTAATAAAAAGATTTGCTTTTTACAACATTTTACTTGAACAAATGTTTGAGTATTTCGTAGATCTCACTTTCAGTCAGACCTTCAATCACTTGTGCCTGCACATTCCTGGCCGCGCACACACACACACACACACACACACACACAAACAAACACACACACACACACACAAACAAACACACACACACACACTTAAGACATTAAGACCTCAACCTATGCTGGGCCTGTGAGGTTATTGGCATGTACACGAGATTGATGTAAATTACCTCCAAAGCATTTATTTCTCCTAATACCACTGAAAGAAGACGGTGCACTCTGGAGATATTTGATCTGAATTAGGGAAACTGATGAAGCAATTGATTAATTGGAATTTAAGCCATCCGTCACCAGAGCCATCAGCAGCATCATTTACATTCCAAACAATCAGCTGATGGCCCGATAGGACACTCAGTATTAATACTCAGCAGTCAATATGATACCTCTGCAATGCTGGGCCTCCCTTATTGACAAGCACAATGACGCTTTTAATCCCTGCTTGATCAAATTGCATATATTTTGGGATTTCCACACCGATTCAATACGTCTTATGAATTTTTAATGGCGTAGGTGGGGCACTGGGGTTTTAGGCATCAGAGATTAATCTCTCTCTATCTGTCAAGATCTGTTCAGGCCAGGCTCAGGTGTTTAAATGACGCCTGTCTTTGGAAACTGGGTTGGTTTCCAGCTCTTAACGAGGAACGGAAGTTTGGACAAAGAATATGGCACTGTCCACAAAAGACTTTATTGCATTTCGATTTGTCAGATAAACGTAATTTGCCTTATTAGCACAGATGACCAGGGTCCAACAGGCTCCAATGTCCCTTCTATAAATAATACGCAAACGCACAAACATGAATTACATGGTGGCCTATATGATTCACCGAAGGCTGTAGTTGTGCTGTCAAAGTGCCCATTACACAAACCTATCATTGTGACATCAAGCCCTCCTTCCCATCGACAGTGCTGACGTTTTCCCTCTAGGGCAAGCCCCCCAACTGACAGAGATGGCACTAGTAGCCTTTTCTCTCTTCTCTCTCTCTCTCTCTCTCTCTCTCTCTCTCTCTCTTGCTCTCTCTCTCTCTCAACACTCTCTCCATCTCTCTAGTATCTCTCTGGCATCTCTCTCTCTCTCAACACTATCTCCATCTCTCTAGTATCTCTCTGGCATCTCTCTCTCTTTCTCTTTCCTAATCATGCTCCATCTTTCTCAATATTTCCCTATATCTCTGTGCTCTATTTTAGAATATATACAGTAGCATCTCTTTCTCTGTTTCACTCGTTCTCTACCTCTCTCTATGTCCCTCCGGACAAACCTCGCAAGTACAAGTTAGTCATTAGTAAAAACCGTGGAAGCAGCAGGGTTGTAATCAGATCCTCGGAACCACATCGATAGTGTTTTCTCTCACTAGTTTGCCTTTGCCGTTGATTTTTTTCTTTTCCTTATTTATTTTATTTCCGCGTACAGCAGCACATCTCTGTAATGAAGTTTGCCCCAGATGCCGTGTAAAGGGAGCGAGCTGAGCCGCGGCGTGTAATATCGCCCCATGCGGATCACATATCTCTGACATTTAATAAGCTACTTATCATGTAGCCCGGGGTTAATCATTTATCAGCACCTCATCAGATCACACTGATGGATTATTCCCAATAAAGAGGCCTTCCTTTGGCTCGACTTCTTGGGAGTAGTGCTGCTACTTAGGCTTGGGAGTCCCTGTACCACCCCCCCCCCACCACCCCCAAACACACACACAAGTGACAGACTAATCAAGGAGCCCGGAGTCATGGTGCCACGGAACATTGCATCACCGTGGCTCCCACGACCGTTTTCCCCGAGACCCCCCGCTTCCTCCTCGAACCGACGCCCAGAACGAGCACTGGCCTGGCGCGCGTCACGCCCCCAACGCGCAAATCGGAGGCGAGCGCCGGCGAGGAGAGATGAAAGTTCCTTGGAAGCCTAGCTGGCAGGCATCCATGCCCTGAAGATAAACTCCAACCCCGCCTCGTGTGTCAAATTCTGCCCGGGTCATTCGTCATCTTCTAAAGTAATCTGTTTCCACCCTATGCCTGTGTTGGTTGACAGGTACATAATTCTGGCCACCCCTGCTGTGGTCTACTACTCTACGGAGACAGGAAACTCGACATCCCCCTCTGCCATTTCAACAAATGTTCCCCTGCTGCACTGTGGAGAGGGGCCACGTTGCACTCACAGACTGAAATAGGGTGAATGTATGTAGCTGGAATAGCTGGACCGGTGCAGTGTTTGTAACACATCTCAGAAACTCTGTCTGAAATCCCAGGACACCTACCTTATCAGGCGACTGTCTGACCAGGGCACCTTCTGACCAGGACACCTACCTTATCAGGCCACTGTCTGACCAGGGCACCTTCTGACCAGGACACTGTCTGACCAGGACACTGTCTGACCAGGGCACCTTCTGACCAGGACACTGTCTGACCAGGACACTGTCTGACCAGGGCACCTTCTGACCAGGACACTGTCTGACCAGGACACTGTCTGACCAGGACACTGACTGACCAGGAGAAGGTTGTCAGAAGTCACGGCAGTCTGGGTGGTGCTGATTACAGAGGACAACTTTCCATGTAACCGTGCCAACAGGCCCCACTGTCCAAAAAGACACCTCTGGTACAGCATGGGCAGAGTAACCAATTCAATTCTTATTACTTTCTAAAGCAATTCTAAATGAACTCATATTGCCGGCCAACACGTCAGCAAGACTCTGCAGATGTAGCATTGGGACGGGGCCATGCCACTCCCCGTGTCACTGCAGCATTCAGCATGTTGAGGTCATATCACGTCAAATCATCCTGCTAGATCATCACACAAATGGATTAGGGCTAAGGTCATGACCCCCACCTGATCAATAAGGAAACATGCTCAGCGAGCTCTTACCAGCATGCACTGCACTTACTGAAAGAAAATGGGTGGGGGGACAAGGCAAAGCTATAAGCAGTTGTTAATGCAATCAAATATGCACAAAGCACTCGCAAATGGAGAAGAGGACTTTGGCCATTTTGAAATCGGCCACAGAGAATTAAATCAAAGAGGAAGTAATGGCCGGCGGGGCTCTCCAGCCTCCACTTATGACAGGACGTGCATATTAAATCATCAGCAGAACGCCGGGCTATCACGGGGGCGGCTGTGCCCTCTTCAGACGGTCCAGGAGCCCCCCCCCCCCCCCCCCCCCGCCCCCCTCGCCCTGCACCCCCACCATGCCAGGATCCACCTCCCACATATCCCTGGCTCGTCCCAGTCCACATGTAAATCCCCACCCCGTCCCCGACATGTGAACGGGGCGGGGTTGTGGGGGAGGTGGGGGGAGGGGGGGGGGGGTGACAGACGAGGTCACTGTCAATTATATCCATTTAATACCCACTCATGTCTCCCGCCACTTCCTGGCACCGGGGTCAGCCCGGCCACTCGGGGAGAACCCGCCCTTCTCTTTATCCAATAATCTCAGGGAATATGGGCTGGGATATTGCAAGAGATCAATGTCATTAACGAGCCCCGGGCAGAACGCATCTTATTATGGACATAATTAGGAGAGGCTTGAAGGGTCTTGCCCCTTATTCTTTAGGAAAGAGAAGAAAAAAAAACACTTAATGTTCAAATGACCTCAAACGAGCTGAGATTAGCATCGTCTCCACCACTGACCACTGACATTCTTTTAATATTGGAATGCAGTTACAGCAGCACAACTTTGAATTGATCGGAGTGAGAACCGACGACCACGTTCCAAGAAGAGGAAAACGTTCCCAGACGTTTTCTGATATGACCATGACCGGCCAGATCCAAAATGGACGTCGACACGAACGGCAGGCGCATCCCTCTTCAATCACCCGTGGAAAATCTCTGAGGGCCTTGTTTCCGCTGACACACACACGCATGGCGCACCCACGGGGCCACGAAACGCGACACTCGGGACAGAGCATTAAGACGATGAGCTCTTAATAATTCTGTCACCGAGCCGGTGAACATCGGAACGGAGCTCGCTTTACCTCGGAAATGAACACCTTGGGAAACCTGTCTGAGGGACTTTATCTCCACATCATCAGATCACTCCCTTACCTGTGGTCTTCACTCGCAGAACAAACCCTGTCACCTGTAGAGACCAATTCAGGACATGTAGACTCTGGGCTTAACCAGGTCAAAGTCATCAAATTATTTTCCCTCAACCAGTTTTCACTTTCTGATGGCAGAATATAAAACCTGAACGGTGTGTAGAAACTCCATAACCATGCTTCTTTTTTTTTACACAGTAAAATGATGGCAGGGGCATATAAGTCATAAAGTGAGCCACACACAGCTGACTTGGAACAAATGATTCCCGTTATTCCTGAATGATCTGTAACACATACCTCTCCTCTGAGACCATCCCTCTGGGGACTGTCTGGAAACCTGTTGTCGGGATTGTGACACCAATAGGCCAAACGACATGTCAGTGGAGTATGCTTGTGGCTTGTATTGTATTGCAGTGCCCTGAAACACTAGTCTGTAGGGTAACAGGGTACAGCCACTTAAGATGGCCAGATAACCAGGTTGACGGACAGTTTAATTCTTCATATCAAATCATCTGTGCTTCATTCCGGCACAGAGATATACAGGTGTGTAGGACCTTAATCAGTGGAAGTCCTTTGAGTTTCTCTTCAAGTTTCATTTCAACTTCTTACATAAACCAGGGATCAAGATAACTCAGTCATCTATAGTAGTACAAAACAACTTAACACACATCAGACAAGAAACCAACGTGAGATCAGATGCTGTAATAATACACATTCTTTTTCCTTCTTTCTGAACGTTATTCCCATGGCAGCAATATACCTAAAGATCCATCCACTTCATGTACCCTTGCAGTTTTATTCCTTGTCGATTAAAAACCCCACTGAATGGAAAAAGGGCAGAAAACCTAACTGCTGTTTAACGTCACGCTGATCAGAGTTTATAGCAGCGTACTGAACGCCGGTAAACCAACACGTTGGGAGCAATCTCTGTTTCTCATCAGTCAGTCGAACAGGCGCTATGTTAAATGTAGGTGGTAAGCTCATATATCTAATTATACAATAGCCGAGCATTTTTTGCTTAATGAAATGGAAGACGTGTAATTGAAAACTTCAACGTAATTATTGCTTGGCGAGCGCCAACTTTGGAAAATTGCATGTGTAGGAAGTCCTCGCAGCAGGCAGGCAATGACTTCTGTATTCTGCCTTCTCAGATATGATACACACACACACATGCACACACACTCATAAACACACATGTTTATATATTATGTGTGAATATTGTACATTATAAGTGTTCGGTGTGTTATACACACACTCGGACACACACACACACACACACATGCACGGAGCTGGTTACAGTTTCCCACTGTCTGGAGAACATAGAAGACTAATGACTCCATAGCTCAGATATCTAAGACGTATCTAAGCGATGGCTTCATGAAAGGCCTTTTCTTTTTTTCCCAAATAGAATGAAAGGATTGTTACTGCGTTGGGATGACTCACCAGCCAACTTTGTCACCCTGAATCATCTTTCATGCACACAACTGACGTAGCAACCAGAGGGCTGGTCTGCAAGTCTGAGTCAAAGGCAGGACTCCTAGAAACCATCATTCCCACGTTTTATCATGTGAGAGGTTTTGGGGAAATGGGTTGAAAGTGAGGAAAAAATATGACCGACCAGGTCCATCAGCGATTGCCATGCTGAACACAGAGAGCAGCCCTGGTCCTGGGGAAACCAGGGCTGAGGTGGACACGACAGCCGGACTAACCATGTTTGTCACATCACCTCTCCTTCCAGCCCCAAGCCCAAATGAGAAGAGTCGGACAAATCTGGGATTACCAGGAGTTATTTATGATGCTGAAACCCAATCGTTTTCCTTATGAAATCATCTTGGCTGATTGGGTGTTTGCTTTCATTGCAGAGAGTCCGATATGATTTCAAATGAGATCCCATCAAAGTCAGTTGTGTCAAGTATGAGTAGTTTCGCACACATTATAATCAAAGGCCAGATCTTTATCGGGCATCATGCTGATTGAGGCAAACAGGCTGTTGTGTAACAGATACCAGGTCTGTCAAGGCGATTATGGATTTCTCTGTGGAAGGTATAGTATGAAACAAATCTAACCTGCACTTCTCCACCGGCTGAGAAACACTGATGGATCAGACGCTTGGCTGAAAAAAAACATGGTGAAAAACAAACCCATCTCATGAGGGCATTATTATTCCACCCCAAAAAACGATCTTTAAGCGAATTGCACTGTGGTGCGCAAGGACAGCAGTCATAATGGTAACATCGTTGGTAAATACTATATATTGCTTTTGGAAAGAGACAGCAATTGCCCATTCAACAATCCCGTCCCCGCTCTGTTCTAATGTCATTCCTGGTGCAGCAGTTGTATCCCCCCCCCCCCCCCAACCCCCCAATCAAGGAAGAAAGCCTACACCCAGCTCTGAGACATATGCAGGGATGCAATCAATGGCTCTCCATAGTTAATGAACTTTCTGACCTTTCGGAAAATGTACACTGCTTAACCAGATTCAGCGTATTTAATAATTCAGTTAGAGAGGGACGGAGAAGAAACACTGGCTGCAATAAAGGCAGGAATATTTGTCTGTCCGAACACACAGCTGACATTTTATCTCTTTGGCTGAAAGAGAGAGGAAGACGGAGAGAAAAAAAAAGAGTCTCATTATAGCCACATCCATTTAGGTGGGTTTTAATAAAGAAGACAATGTGGATCTCAAGCTTTGGCTGAGCATTAGACTAATGGGAAAATCTATGCAGAAAATTAAAACCCCAATGAGGGGCTTGAGCATAACACTGTGTTGTGGTTCATTAGTGGAATGGCAGCTCACAGTGAATCTCCATGTATGGATTCAGCTTCGGAGACAACACAGTCTCTCTCTCTCTCTCTCTCTCTCTCTCTCTCTCTCTCTCTCTCTCTCTCTCTCTCTCTCTCTCTCTCTCTCTCTCTCTCTCTCTCTCTCTCTCTCTCTTCTAGGACTGAAGATCAGGCATCACCGTCCAGCAGCACCTTCAGAATGGACGATCCTGAGCTGCATTATTGATGAGCCCACGGGTCGGGTTTCAGACCTGGGAGGAAACGATAAGGTGTAATGCAAAGGGTCCGCTGTGATCACGGAGAACCACGCCTCACGGGCCGCTAGCTAAGGCGAGCGGCTGACCCCGGGGGTCGTCGGAAACAAACGCTTAGGGTGACACGCATGTCCCTGAGCGATGGACGCCACCTGCAGAGGACTGGACTCTGGGGCCAGTGTCTTGGGAGAGGGTTGTCATATCTACCTGTCGCACGCTGTCTCAGGTTGTGATGTCACAGCAGAAATAGAGTCGAGTTAGAAATAGAGTCGAGTTAGGCCGCAACGAACATTAGGTGTATATGAAGGTCATTATTGAGGGACTTTCCGATTTCTTGGTAGTTTAACAGCACTTGATCTCATAAAACACTCCGATCCATTATGTTCTTGAAATCCATCTCCACCGGGTATGACACTGGCTGTATCTTATGTTAACCAGTTAGCTATCAGGATAAACATATCATTCTTTAGACGTCTAGATGTTGTTGGTTGATTGTTATTGCTGAGCTCCTAACACGCTCCTGAGCTGAACGATAGATCAATAGCTGCAGGCAATTTGAAGCGTGATCAGTTTGGATGGATTATTGCCTGGCAGGAAGGCTTTCACATTGATTCTCTCATCATGTCAATCATTGACTCTGACAACTCTAAAATCTCATCGCATCAGCAAGTCATATGCCCTAGATGAAAACAGAGCTTTAGTTTACAAGGTTCGGTAGATGCGAGTCCTTGATGTTGTCTGTATCGGGTTGCACTGTGAAGTGCTCGTAAAAGATGAAGTAATTGAAATAAATAATTTATTCATTCATTCAATCGTGTTTATTTTATTTTGTTAGTCATCGAAGAATGAATTCACGTGTGCGGTCAGTCAGTCCTTCACGCATGGGTTCGTGCGGGCGTTTGTGTATTCGAATGGCCTCACTTGACACTTTCTTCGACCACTGGTCCATCAAGCTCCCTCTTTTTCGCTCTCGTAACCCGTAAAGAAAGAAAAAAAGGGAGAAGTAGAAAAACAGGGAACACGATATGTTAACATTGGCTTCCCTGCTTCCTCCCCCAGCGTGCTCCAGTCTGGCTGCTTCCTCAACCTCCTCACAGATCACTTGTGCAAATGAAAAGATGTTTCAATAATGGAAATTGGGATCAACAAATCCTTCTGCCCCGAATTACCCCGTTTTGAGTCTGTAAAAAAGAAGAAACTACCGCAAAGGATTCGATTGGCTGTGAAATGTCCACTTTACTCATTAAAAGCAAAACCAGTGTGCGGTTAGGTTATCGTGTTACAATGTAGCAGGGTTGTACGAGTAGTAGATTGAGATTTATATTCACCCGTGTAAACTGTGGACTATTTGTACATAAAGCAAGGAAGTAAACGAAAAGTGGCCCTTAGTTATCTGCTTTAAAGGTCTTGGACAACCCCCAAATGTCCATTTAAACACAAACACACTCAAGGTAAAACATTGGAAACTCAGAAAGGAACTGTAAACGAGGACTCGGGGTGACCATAACAACATGGCAATTACTGGCAACTCTATACAACAATAACACATCTAAACGGAACGATAAAAACGGAAATGAATCGATATGTATCATTCTCTAACCCGATTTTGAAACTCCATTTTCTCATAATGGTCTCTGCTAATGAGGACACTCCCCCAGCTCACGTGACCAGAGTGGGCCTAATCATTGGAGTGTTACAGTAAGCCATGACAGTTTATTGGCGTAAAATTCCATAATGGCGCCAATCAATACCAACCCAGGAGGCTTTCGCCTGAGTCCGATTTGACACGTTTGAGTAACTACCACCGAGGGAGGAGACGAGAGCGGTGCTGAGCCTCGGCCTCTCACTGAGACAGGAGGGAATGACAAGAACCAGAGCCGTTTTCATCCCCCTGTCACCTGTAGGTGGAGCACCCAACTCTTTGTTTCTTCTAACCCCAGACTCCCACCACCATCCCGGAGGGGAGGGGGCACCCAGTGTTTTGCCCTTCCGACTTCATCAATTGGCTTCTCCAAAGCCCCACTTAAAAAAGTTGTCTGAATCACTCTGGGGAGACGGAGGAGTCTGAGGAGCGGAGGAGGGCACCGGAGCGCTTGTTAGGTTGGGAGGGATAAGTGATGCAATCAGGCCCCAGCCTCCGCTCCCCATCCCTGGGCGTGCCCCCGTCTGAACCGGGAGGTGTCTGCGCCGAGAGGCAGGGCGGGGCTCCAGGGACCCGGACTGAGAGATAAAAGGCCACATCAGAATGATGATCTCTATCGATCCGCAACCTTGGGCACTCCGAGGAGGTCCGGCATTCGTCACGTCAAAGCGGAACCCAATACCAGCTCCCCTGCTCCTGCTGATGGATTGGGCCTGTTCTCCGAGTTTGTTTAATTGATGACATGTTCCTTTTGAGGACCACCACTATATTCATCCTACGCATTCATTGATTTTCGAAAACACCTTTTTAAACTCTTTGTCTTCCATCTCTCTCTCTCTCTCTCTCTCTCTCTCTCTCTCTCTCTTTCTCTCCCATTCTCCTTTTCCCCCCAAAACTAATGGCACTAGATAAAGCTTACACTTTGACACGCCTGCATCTTGAGTTAATTCCTTGACGCGGCACAGGAACAGACAGTTAGATTGCTGCCCAGTGTCGGTGAATGTGTTTCTTTGTTAAGGTGGAAGACTTGCAGTCCTAGAGACCTATGGGATGAATCACTGATGACGGGGGAGAAGGCTGATATGTACACACTCACACACACACACACACACACACAGAAACACACACACAAAAAGACGTATTCACCAAAACTCAGGACGGAGTTTTTATTCATTCTTTACATTAATGTCGAGACTTTACGTATCACACCTTCATAAGCCACAGTCGAAAAGATGCTGAACTCTGCTGCCTGAAAGCCAAGCATCATTCGAATATCTATCAATCATCAACAACAACAAAAAAGTGGATGATCTTACTTAGAAACGTTACGTGAAATGTTAATGTGGAATTCCATTACAAGGATCAACCTTCAACAAGGCACACAGAAGGGGCATTGAATGCATCAGAGCTGCAAAGACCAAAGAGCTCCGTGCCCTTGACGCTCTTTAACTACCCACACAAGAAAGAATTTGAATTGGCAAAACACTCAATCCTGTTCCAGGGGATCTAGAGAGCATGACTATCTCGAGGGCCTCCGTACATAAAAAAAAAAAAGTTCATTTAGAGGAGCCGGCCAAGCGAGCAATTGAGCGGCATCTTTTAGCCTGTTTGGCATGGAAATTCCAGCCTGAGAGCGTTTGAGAGTTCCCAGGGGATCTCTCCTTGCTGGCGTCAGAGGAGAAAGACCTCCACCTGCGCCTCGGAGTCATTCTGGCACAGGTGAGCAGAGCTGCGCTGAGCGGAGCCTATCATGGGCCCAGTTGAACCATGTATGTTTGACCATGACAGAATCCACTTAGCATAATCCTACAAACAAATCAAAGCCATACGGGAGTTCATCCGGAGTAGCATCTCGGGAAACAGTCTCTGTACGCTAGGAAGCCATAGATCCTCTCCTGTATCTGGCGTTAAAGCACAAATAGAATGGACAACAAAAAGAAAGAGGGGGGGTCGGGAGGGTGGGGGGGGGGGAGGAGGAGTGGGGGATTGTGCAAAAAAGCTCACTTTTGGATTTAAAGCACCTATCTAAGATCCAAGGGCCTTGAGAAGAGGATTGGATTACTGTCGAGCAGATTTACTCCCATGGCTGCTCGCCACTGCATCATCATAGAGGCCCCTGCTCTGGATCAATGGGGATATTTACTGCTCCTGTTTCAGGGAGACTTTCACAGTGGGCAGGGCATTAAACACTCACCAGACAGCAGCCTCGTCCCCAACCACAGGCCTGCCTGCCTGCCTGCCTGCCCGCTCTACCACTCCCCCCACCCCCTCCCCACGCACACGCACACACACACAGAAACACACGCATGGCGGCATGTCCACACGTCAACACACGTTCTCCCCAAACAGGTAGCTCACACTTTCCTGTCGGCAGGTAAGACAAACAAACTGACAATTGGATTCAATTGTTTTGAAAATTAACTTGTTTTCACTGTAGAAGGAAAGATAATGTACATAGCTCATCAGGGATGGAGATGCTGCTGTTTACATGGCGCCAAACTACATTCTATGCCAGACACAGTGTGTTGCATTCCATTAAATGTAATGTATCAGACCAAATGTAGTTAAAGTAAATATTAGAGTGTGCAGCAGGTTCTGTATTGTCACAATTGTATTATTGATAAGTCCTCATATAACCTCTTGAGCTGCTGGTTGGGAGTCCTAATTCAAATCACTTGAGGTATAATGTCGTCTGTCTTCACAGTGCTTTTGTCATGCATGACTCAAGGTTCAACCATGGCTCAGCTACTGATAATAAAATGCCATAAAAATTACTGCTCCGAGACCTTAACAAAAAGTGTTTTTTACACTCATTCGGTCTTGTCTGCAAAAATTAACAATTTTGATTTGGTAAATGCTAGCACATGATTGGAAGAATGAGTGGAATGCTGTATTCAAAATGAACTGAATACAAGCTTGCTGGGTGAGAAACAGTAATGATTTGCCCGGGAATTGTATTGAGTAAGCCTCTGTTAGCAGCTGATATTGGACACAGACGTTAGACAATCCAACTTTTAATATGTGGCCTACATATCCATAGCGTCCAAAAAAGCACCTCAGGGCCAACTCAAAAGCGGTTGAAAACAACTGTCTAAAACAACCAATAAACAGACAATAACCTACTGATGAGGGTTGAATGGAGATCATTACGACTTAATACAGTTCATCACATTCAGCATACAGCAAGAATGGCTGACAGCATGGTCGCCCGCACTGATGACCAGGCTGTCACTCATCACCAGCGAATATTTGCCTGCATCCAGTCACGAGAGGCCGGAGCGATGATTGGTTCTCGTTTTTGCTAAATGTGTCCCATTGTGCTGAGCTCTGCATATTAATTTTAATATGATTACATCTATTTTTTTGTGCCCCGAAGCTGTTCTGATTGGATCAAGTCATTAGTGTCTGCCAAACGGGAAACTGAGTGAGAGCGTCTGTTCAGGAGAGGAAGCCTCGATCCTGCGGACATTGTAGGGTACACATGAGGGAAAATGAAAAAAAAAGCAGATATGTCATAATCATGGCTTCTGGAACGAGTTGAGGAGTTTTTTTTGTTGCTTATTACAGCAACTGCTTTTCTTATTCAATTAAAAGCAAGCTTAATCATATCTTAAAGAGAGATGGAAATGGGTAAAAATAGTGTTGAAAATATTGTAAAAAGGAATTTGAAAAGTAATACTCCAGAAGTCAATCCCATCTGCTTGTCCAGCAGAAGACTATGCTAAAACAATGTGTTTGTGTGTACAGCGTGTATGTGTGTGTGTATGTGAGTGTGTTACCTGTAAGTTCACCTGTCGGGATATATACAAATGTCCTGATGTTGATATTGTTTATGTCTGACTGAGGTAACATGCACAAACCAGCACAGCCATGTGTTGCATCTCAAGAACACTGGAATTTACACTAGTACAGACTGCTTTAATGCTCACCAGATGGTTTTGCTGTGTGAATCACATAAGTGTATCTGTGTGTGTCTGTGTGTGTGTACGTGTGTGTGTGCGCGTGTGTGTGTCACAGCGCGTTATGTGTTAGGTGTCTTGTGACACTCCAGGGGGCGATGCTGGGCGACCACCACCAGTGCTCTCTCGTTTCCTCACACACACACACACACACACACACACAAATAAAAGCACATCATTCACAAACACATTTATGTGAGCACGACAGCACACACCACATACACTATGGATATGATAAATCCACAAAACCCCAATCTAACATATGCCACGCAGACGCTACACACACACACACACACACACGCACACACACACACAGAGTAAGTCATGTAAAATGTGTCTCTCTGGGACAAACAGAGGTTGTCACACACATCTGATCGTCATGTGAGCTCATTACCATCCAGCCAGGGTTAACAAAGCTGTATTCTCCCACAGACGATGACATCCAGCAGCATTTACAGGAAACCTCACCGAGGCATGCTATAGCTGCTACAGCTGCTCAAACACTTGGCTCTCACTTATACTACGAGCTAGACAGGTCTGCATTATGAGCTCGCTTTTACATGACACAGAAATCTTACTGTATGGAAATCTCAATACTGTTTCAAGCGTTGACATGGCGGCACACCTCTACACACTCTTCGTTCCTAGCTGACCGTTGCTCTCAGGTCATGCTGTTTCATTCCTCAGGAAATACATTTTGTCTTGTTTCGTGCAATGTTATTGTGCCTTTTAATACAAAGGAATTATGTAAAGCCCAACCTACAGTATGTAAGAGACTGTGTCGTGTGTATAAAAAAAAAAACACCTTACAAAACACCTTACAAAACACCTTACTTACCTGAGCGCTGGCCTCATGATAGACTGTAGAATAATACTGAACCTATTCCATGACAGTTAGCTACAGGAGACATTATCATTTCAGAGATTATTTAAAAACATTGCAGTGCTAAAAGGCCTGTAGGCTATTTGCCAATAATAGTGTCAGAAAGAGAGTGCATCCATATTGTAAATATTATTTAATGTATCACCGGCATGAAAACACTGCAAACCTATATTTTACATTTACAAGCTAAATCTTTCCATCTCCTATGAACTCTCTTATTGATGGTATGTGTACAGGGTAACGTACTAAAACACTCTCCCTCTTAGTTAAAAGGTAACATCCTTCGTATATACTTTATTATTCTAAAATATAACAAATTAGATTTATGTTAATTGGACGTTTTATTCACATGCACTCACACGCACATACACATCCATACAATGACACACACGCACACACACACGTAAACACAAACACCTCAGCTTTTTAACTATTAACACAAACACATGCAGTGTCTCATCTATTTGATCCCGTTGGATATTCAGTCAAACTCATTTAAATCCTTCATAAAATTTACAACATAATTGAACATCTTTTCTGAAACACTCAAACCACTCAAGGAAGGCTGGAGAGCAGATGGCGGCTAATTATATTCTTTCATTTAGTTTTAGTTTTTTTCTCTTCATGGAAAAAAAGAATATTCCCATATTGACCATGTTCCTTTTATATGTGTTTTAATCGCCAGAGATGTCTGGGAATCAGCAACATGACTGCCAGTCATCCCCAGAAGGACTGCAGTATTTATTTGAAATTCCCAAAATAAAGAGGCCATTTCAAAGCGCTCACCAGGATATGCAGCACCAAACACAAGCAAAAGCAAATATTTTAGAACACAACCCATTTTTCCACTGATTTTTTTTGGAAACATTAAACAAATTTACATCGGACTCTGAACATATGTTAAGATTTGTTTAGCAATCAAAGTTCACACAGGCAGGAGATCCTGAGAAAAATGTCTGGTTATAACCTACTCTACCCTTAGAAACGGTCTCTTGGTCACTCGATAGGTTGCCACCCTGTTTGGTTTGATCCCACCTCGGTTGCAGTTTGGCAGAACTGAGTTATTACACCTTCATGGTGACTTCCACATATATAAAATGTTCCTTTGTAAATTACTAAAATGTTAATAATAAGATTGCTTGTTTCTGAATAATTAAATGGATTGTAATCATTTCTGGGGAGCTGTGAAAGATATTGATTCTGTATTTTCTCCCCTGCTCTTTCTTTCATCCCGGGGGTAGGCTAAAAATTGATTTGTTTTTTCTTGCATTTGCGTGTCTTAAGTGTCGAGTGCTCCTGTTTGTTCCTTGAATTCACCTCAACAAGGCCTTATTCGAGTTTGTTAAAATGGAAGCCACGTTTTGCAAGGTTTCAGTTTTTCCCGAGGCTGAGTCGCAAAGAATGGGTACGTATTATTTGAGTCGGCTTTGAAATGGAGGTTATACTGACAGCATCTTTCCTTTGACCCATTTATTCTGGGGAATGGATTATCTTGGGTTAAATAAATTATTTAAGCAAAGAAAACAATTGTTCATTTAGATTTATATAAACAATTCTGTGTAATTATGAGTATTAATAAGTTGTTTATGCACACTGCACAGTGAGGAAGCTGTAATTTCCATTAAATCAAATAATCCATCACTAAAACAATTCATGTAATCATTGAATCTTAGAACCTTCCATGAAGAAAAATAAAATCTGCAATGCATTTAAAGTGGTAAGAACAGAAAGCGTCCTATCAAATGCAGGGAAGGAGACCAGTCAAACACAGATGACCTGTTCTCTCTTTTTTTTATTTGAGAAGGTTTGATTGAGTGGAGGAGGACGTCCTTGAGAGAGCAGCACAGGTGCTGCCACCAAGGAGCCCTTCTGCAACCTGGAGGACTGGTACGCTGAACACAATCCAAACAACACGTGATAGATAGCTCAGTCAAAAGGGTTAACGATAACTCACAGACAAAACGTCTCGTTTTAAAAAGTGCATTCACAAACATGACAAATACTCTCAACTCATGATGTCTATTTTCATGTGATACAAAATATGCATACCTGTTTAGATTTGTCCGTATTTCTATACATACATTTTTTTTTGTTTTTACTTCCAAAGGATATCTTTTTTTTCATCTTTTTACAAAGGTTAAAAGCAGGGTTGTGGTCATAGCAGCTTCAGATACCCAGCGGCTCCTTCACTTTATCTTCACCTGACATGTTTCACATAGTCTTGCTGGATATCCAAATAAAACCTCACAAGGTGTCTCTGTTTTTCAACTGTCATGACTTGTTGTCTTTATTGAAAGAGATACTTAGAAGTGAAGTCTGCAATCTTTAGAAAACAAGGATCAATAAAATGCTTGGGCAATTAAATATATTTTCTTATACCCGCTTTTTTCAATATCATAAATACTAAAGACACAGGACAATATTATAACACAATGCCGGGAGAGTAAATGTAAAGATTAAAATAGTTCAAACATTTTTTTCAAGTTTTCTACTTCATGAGAAAAATAATAATTAGGCGAGCACAGAAACACCGTTCGTGGGTCTTATTTCAGTCTATACCTGGCCGTTTGTGTGGGAACAAACATAAACAATGTAGCCAAACAAAGGCTAGTCAGTCTCGGCAGCAACTGTCTCTTTCTTATTTCAGTCCTTTACAATGAGGCAATTCGCTTGTCGCCACTGAGTCAAGGTATTATTTTTAAAAGAAAATCCATGAAAGCAGTCGAACATACTGATAGAAACCAAGAAGTACCATGCAAATCTTGCAAGACGACATATTCTCAAACTAGAGACAAAGTATTCTTCGTATGAGCGAAATATCAAGGAGGATGGAATGCCTCTAACCAATACTAAATACTATATTTCCAAAATCCAAACAAAAAAAACGTAACCTGTACATAATATAGTACATAAGTGTTCAAACTGGATTAGCAGTTTATGTCCTTTCAACATCATGAGATGGGTCTCTCTGAGAGGATACTACCATTAGTCTTTAGTTGATACCGATTTCTTTATTCTCGTCCATAAACCTGGAGAACGGCCGCCCAGCCCCAACCTCCAGCCCAGTCTTCTCTAGGCCACTCATGGGAGGGCTACTACCAGCATGTACCCGCTCCAGACCTCCAGACAGGTGGCCCAGCGAGGTCATCCCAGGGCCCCCGAGGCTCACGGGCAGCTGGGGTATGCCCCCGTTCTGGATGACGGAGATCTCATTGTTCTTCATGGCTAGTCCATTGGTGATGGCTGCTGCATACTGGTTCCAGAAGCCCGGGTCCACGTTCATGGCCCGCGCGGCCAGATCCTTCTGGAACATCTCGCTGAACTTCATGGCATCTCCCCCCAGCAGAGCCATGGGGTTCTCCACGGAGAGACGGCGGCCTCGCCGCGCTGGCGCGTTGTTCCACATGTGGGTGCCCATGTGAACCTGGAATAGCATCAAACACACATAGGAATGTTTTTTTTTGTAGTTATCTCAATTACATTTTACATATGACACTGTATGATCTGCTAGTCATGGGAAATGGTGTTGTAGTACTATAACATTGTCATAGTACGAGTTAGAACTTAGGCGTCTTTCTTCTCCTCATAGATGTACAGTAGTGTTGATATGACTTATCAAAGGCAACGTGACTGGTCTCCCTCCTACCTTCAGGTTTCCCTTGGTGGTAAAGGCCCGTCCACAGATGGAGCATCCGAAAGGTTTCTCCCCCGTGTGGGTGCGCTCGTGGATCTGCAGGGCGCTCGCAGAGGAGAAGTTCTTGCCACACGAGTGGCAGTTGTGCTGCTTGGGAGTGCGTCTGGGGGGCGGGGGCGCCAGCATGGGGGTGATGCTGGGGTTCATGGTGGTGTGCGGCGCCGTGGCGGGCACCTGGACGCCCACAGGTAGGTGGGGGCTGTTGCTTAGTGACATGGACTTGCCGTGGCCGTTCATCTCCATCTTGATCATGTTGGAGGCTGTGGTGGCCAGGCTAGGAGTGCTGAGTCCTGAGAGAAACATATCGTAGGGACCAGTGAAGATAGAGCATTGCATTAGAGAGGTTGAGTAAATATTGTATGAGCATGTTGACAGTTGAAATGGGTTCATGTGAGCTGTTATTTGCGACACCATGTGAGTTCATGTCTCTGCACGTACCTCTGTCTCTACTCAGGAAGAGCATGTTGAAGTGGTTCTCCTCCTTAATGAAGTGCCTGGAAGGCTGGGTGGCAGTCAGGTCCAGTGCCCCGTTCCCCTCAGACACAGGGATCGGCGAGGGAGTGTCCGATTTTTCCGACTTCACTGTGGCCATCCCGTGGTTGTTATCCTGTCCTCCCTCTGAAGCGCTGTTATGGTTGAGAATGGTGACTGGGAGACTGTTGGAGTGGCTCTCTGGGTGGCTGTGGTCTGGGGACATATTTTGCATAGAGCCGGACGACTCAGACAGGGCCGGGCTGCCCCCATCAGACAGGGCTGGGCTGCCCCCATCCCCCATCGCAGACACGGAGTCACTGGCAAAGAAGTCCCCCTCCACTCCGAACCCACCACCATTCTGGTAGGGCTTCAGGCCAAAGGAGCGAGTCATGTTGACCGTCGAGTCGATCATCTTCATCTGGTTCTCTAGAGCGGCTATGCTGGAGATGACAGAGGTGGGCGGGGAGGCTCCGGGAGAGTAGGGGAGGAGGGGTTTCGACGGGTCCATCTCCCCCTCCTTCAGCTCCGCTTCCTCCTCCATGGCCTGCTCCATCTCGTCCAGGAGGTCGTCGTCATAGCTGCTCATGGCGTCCAGGCTCTTCTCGTCGAACGAGAGGTCTGCGTCCATGTCCTGCAGGCTCTCCGGGAGGGGAGTGTTGGGGATCTGCCCCCCCATATGCATGCGGATGTGCTGCTGCAGCACCACTGCGTTGGTGAACTTCTTCTGGCAGATGGGGCAGGAATGTTGCACCCGCAGGGGGGGCTTGGACCGGTGGACCCCGAAGTGAGTCTTCAAGTTGCCCTTGGTGGTGAAAGCCCGTCCGCAGATCTTGCACTTGAAGGGCCTCTCGCCCGTGTGGATGCGGTAGTGCATCTTCAGAGCGCTCTGACAGCTCAGCACGCGGTGGCAGATGACGCACTGGTTGGGGTCGGTCATCTTCTTGTCGATGTTCTCCACCAGCTGCTGCAGCTTGGAGGTCTCGGAGGTTTGCATAGAGTCCAGGAGGCCGCCGAAGGGGAACTTGGCTTTGAACTGGTCCGAGAGCATGGGGAGCACCGGGTGGGAGGCGGAGGAGGACGAGGTGAGCATGGGGTGGATGTTGTGGGAGACGGAGCTGGGGGCACTGATGGGCTCACAGGCCAGAACAGCGCCGGTGCAGGGGGAGGAGTTGATGGTGGTGGACAGGACCACCTGCGTGACGGAGGTGGTGGTGGTGTTCTCCCCTGATCTGGAGGCGACAGTAGGGGGCAGGTGAACGCCCTCGGATTTCAGCAGAGGCTGCGCGTCGGCCACTGTGTTGGCCTTAGGGGAGGGAGAAGCTGTGGTCATGCCAGCGTCTGTGAATATGTTCGGGGAGAGAGACGCACACTCGCTGGATGGTGGGGAGGGCCTCTGGGGTGACCTGCTGAGTGGGGTGAGGCTGGGGGAGTCGCCGAACCCTCCCATCATACTGGGGAGAGTCGGTGGGAGCTGCAGACCGACTGAGGTGGACACTGTGGGCAGGACAGGCTTGCTGTCCAGCCAGGTGGTCACAGGCTTCTCAGGGGGCAGGGACATGCCGTAAGGGATACCTGAACTGGTGGGCACATTGTCCAGATACTCCGGCACGGGGTACGGGTTCATCTGGATGTGGGGGTATTTCTCCTTGTGTCTCTGGAAGTGGACCTTCAGGTTCCCCTTGGTGGAGAAGCGGTTGCCGCAGATGTTACACTTGAAGGGCCTTTCTCCCGTGTGGGAGCGCAGGTGGATCTGCAGGGCGCTGTCACTGCCAAACACCTTGGCACAGAACCTGCATTTGTGTTTGAAGAATGGGTCCTCTGAGCTGGGCTTGGTGTCAAACACCGACACATTGGGGGGTTTCCCCTTGCGGTGCTTCATCAGGGCGGAGAGGGGGTCCAGAGCGTTGGCAGTGGCCGCTATGCTGGCCAGAGGGTTGGGGAAGATGACACTGCTGGAGGAGCTGTGGGGGATGAGAGGGAGGTTGGAGGCCGAGCTGAGCAGGCTGCTGTGGCCCAGCGCCGGGGGGCTGCCAGAGGTCCTGGACAGGGCTGAGCTGCTGCTGCCACCGGGCCCTGATCCACTAGCCCCGCTGCAGCTTCCGGAGAGGGAGGACGAGCAGGGGGGCAGAAGAGAAGCCACGCCGCTCCCACTTGAAGGGGGGTAGGCGGAGCTCGCCGAGGTGCTGCTGGGCATGGTGGAGCTAGACTGCTGACTGCCGTTCGACGCAGACTGAGCGAGAGGCCCGTCCAGAGCTGAGGCGAGGGGGGAGGTGCCTTGGCCATTCAGACCGGAGTGGAGCTTGAGGGGAAGCTGGTGGGCAGGGGGGGCCATGAAGCTGTGGAGCTGGAGCTGGCTGGGGCCAGAGGGGGCGCCCTGGGCAGCAGCGCTGGAGCTCCCGTGGTGGGGGTGGTGGCTGAGGGGGGGCTGGGCGCCGGGCTGGCGGTTCATCAGTGCCACCTGGCTGCGTATCTGTTCGATCAGCTGCAGTTGGTGGATCTGCTGCTGCTGCAGAGCCATCAACTGGTCCAGAATCATGGGAATCGCCATGGTGGACACGCCTCCGCTGGCGGCCGCCGCCCGCACACTCTGAGAAAACTGGGCCACCGCCACCCTGGTGCCGTGTAGGGTCTCGAGGGTGACGTTGGTGCTGGGCATGCTGTAGCTGGCGGCAGGGGAGGGAGCACCCTCGCTGAGCTGAGGTAAAGTTCCATCCGGCTCCGGGGAGCCCTCTCTGTCTTCAGGGTCCGGGGGCTTCTCTGGGGACAACTCCAGATCCATGGGCTCCTCCTCCTCTTTCTCCAGGGAACTGCCCACCTCCAGGGCTAGCTCCGCCCCCTCATCCCCTCCCTCCTCCGGACTGTGGCTGCCCTCCCCAGGGTCCTCGCTCTCCGCCTGGTCGCTGGGGCAGCTGGGCGTGGGGGAGGGCTCTGCGAGGTACTCTTGGGAGGGGTCGGGGGTGGGCGGGCGCTCGTTGTCGTTGACGATCAGCACCAGGGGGTTCTTGGTGCAGCTTGTTAAGTGTTCGCAGAAGTCGGACCACTTGAAGAACTCCGCGCAGCACTTCTCGCAGACGTGCGTCTCCTCGCTCCCGCTGCGGCTCTCGTTGCCGCTGTCCGCATCATCCAGGATCAGACCTGGGGCTGGGGGGAGGAGGGAGGACAGGGGGAGGAGGGGAGACAAAGAGGGGGCGGGGAATTCATGAATAAATAATCAATCGAAAAATCCACACGTATTCTGCGCGGCAACCCTGCAAAGATTTAACCTTTGAATCTTTTTTTTCTCTCTTTTAACATAAGCAGAATCGATATTCTTTATTTTTTGGTTACTCAGAACAAATTGCCCTGGTTCACCAATTCTCCAGACCGAGTGTTGTGCCTTCCCTCTCTCTCCATAGATCCAGCTAATAATTTTCTTTGTGCAATCCATCAAATTATGAGGGCCTATCAATTGTGGATACTGCCGCTTAATGAAATTCCATAGAAGCTATTGATTTCCAATATTTCATACAATTCACAGCTGCCTCGTTTGTTGGGTACAAATCAGCTCTTTGATGGACCTATTAGGATTCTCCTCTGCTATCAAGCCCAGTCATTTCCACCAGCATTTCAAACAGGTAGGCCTCTTCATTTAGCATAGGTAAAGCCATTCAAACACAGTCTCTTAACAGAGGTCATGGAGGTCCAGCTTCTCAATGAACTGTTCCCTCACAGGTTTTAAGACATACAGTGGCACTGTTAAGTTACATTTTGATGAAAATCAAATTGTGTTTTTCTAAATAGTTTTAGTATGTCTATATTGTGTAATCTAAGTTAATTCTAAATGTGTTTTCCAAATTATTTGTTTGTGTGCTATACAAAATATGTGTGTATTTTGTGAAAATGTTTTAGTTACGTTATTAATGTTACAATTAATAACAAATATTATTTATTGTAGGCAAATATTATGTTTCCATATTGTTGTATATTATGTTTCCATATTAAGTGATGATTTAATACATTTGAGCATTTTGTTTATCTTGTTGTCTATTTGATAAAAATCATAAAAGTTGAGTGATTATACAATTTTCTTTTTAATAAATATCGTATCTTTGCGAAGAACATCTATTAAAACAAAAGAAATATTGTAAAAAGAAGAAACATGGAGCTTTTACAAGTAATTATCAGCCTCTCTCTGTCTCTCCCTCATTCTACCTTTCTCTTTTTGAAACGAGACTTGCCAAATTACATTCTATGGCAGTCATTTCTCGGATTAGTAGCATGTTTAATCACATGTTTAATCACATGTTTAATCACTTCCTCTTCAGTGCGCTTACAACAGGAGTATTACTGAACATGACACTACTTCACACCTGATCAAATCATTAAGGACACACTTTTATTTCATTCTAAAATGCATGGATGCCTGTGTGTGTGTGTGTGTGTGTGTGTGTATGTGCATGTGTATATGTGTGTGTGTGGTGTGCATGTGTGTGTGTGAACAATTGTACACGTGTTAAGCGTGTATTCATTATCCAAGCAGTTACTGTGCCTATGCAACAAACATGACTACCTTCCTGACTAGCCTTCCTGACTCTTACTGATGAGTAATTACGACAAGACAGTTTGCATTCCTGATTATTTTCAAATGTTCAACCTGATGAACAATACCAAATGATGTAAGTGTGAATGTGAAACAAGCTTTGAAAAATGTCAAAGGTTGGAATGTGATAATTACAAAATGTGAAGTCATGGGCTGGCTTCCTCTTTCTGATGGTTCAGTGAGCACACCTTCCAAACCAGCCTAAATAGATATCATTATCACATTCTGATTGGTTGGGAGACTCTAGTTTACCACAGCTGAGTGTGATACAAATGCAATATGCATTTCCATCAATCACAGAGAAATACCATAAAAGCCAAAACTAAAGTTGCTTAAAAATGTAAATGTGAATATACATTTTCTGATCAAATCTGGAGGGAGGCCTAACACACACACACACACACACACACACGTGCACATATCATTGGGGAAGAGAAAAAAAACACTCACTTCAACAGTCAAAAAATAATAATAAATCTGAACCCAGACAGCAAAGACACAGACAGTAAGGGGTCATTCTCAGATCCATCTAGATAGCACCTAGTTCATCTTCACAATGAGTGTTGGAATTAATCCATCCATCTTAGATTTTTCTACAATGAACACCGTCGGGTTTAGAATGTGCTCATATTGTTAGGTCAGACGGACAGGTTCTGAAGGAATATCTACTCAGCCCTGGGCCTCAACATCACACCACACCTACGAACAGTGTACTGTATTTTACATTGGTAAATGATGCCCTCTTGATAAAACATAAATGTAAAAAATAGGCACAAAGAAATGAATGGATAAGTGGAGATTGAACGATTGAAAATCATTGTGACACGTGCCTTCGGTCAGAAATCCCTTCAGCCGTTTAGCGGATGAAAACTAGAGCTAATTTCCACAATCGGGGGTGGGAGAGGTGAATGAGTAAGCATTGTGTTGGGATGATTAGCTGTTTGCATGGTCTTACTGTCAATCTCTCCTTTAATTCCTTCTATGGGCTTTTGAGAGGGGTCATTTGTTTGGCTATGACCCCAAAAAACACTCAAACAAAAATTTTACAAAAAGTAATGTGATTATCACAGGGCACTGCTGTCAAGTATTGGATATATTTTTTTACGCATTTACACCAGAATACCTTCAATGGAAATTTAAGACAAAAATGTATAAGATAATATATCCCATAATACAAGATAATTATATATAAATATAAACACATTCCATTTACTAACCATGTATTATGTAATAATACAGACTTATTTAACACATTTGTTCATACATATTTTTTTTTTCAAATTATTCAAGAGACAACACTAGAAAAGGTAAATTTTTTAAGCATGCTGCATGAACTTTATAAATAAAAACAGTAAGCGGAATACATTTCTTTTAAAGTATCGTTGTTAAATATTAAATAAACGTTTCATCTGAATTACGTTTTAGCAATGTTTTTCATTTTCGCGTTGTAATTTGAATTAGTGTGACAATAAATCTTAATTAATTGCTCTTCAATCACACAGATATTTGTTTTAAGTCATATGTTTTACTATAAAAATGATGTATTCCTCTAAATAACATTTCTACAAAATACATTACATTAATATAAATGAGATCATCATATTATGATAAATACAACAATATAATATATAAGAAAAACGAAAACATGTCCTCAAGTCTTAAAAGAAGGTGAGCGTGTGTGTGCCCCTGCATGAACGCGCTTGTGTGTGCGATCCCACGTGTGTGTATTGATTCTCCTACAGCGAGAGAAAGGAAGGCATTAAAACACAAATCCAATGCGTTTTTCATTCCTTTAAGAGTCCTTCCTTTACTCAAATGCAAATATGAAGCTGAGGCCCAATCAATGGAGGGATTGTACACTTTGAATCATTGTATCCGCTATCACTCTCAGCAATCTGTGGCATCCTAACGGAGACCACTAATCTGACATATCATA
The DNA here is from genome assembly GCF_038355195.1 of Osmerus mordax. Classification (NCBI taxonomy): domain Eukaryota; kingdom Metazoa; phylum Chordata; class Actinopteri; order Osmeriformes; family Osmeridae; genus Osmerus; species Osmerus mordax. Next base: position 9,276,842 of record NC_090055.1, read on the forward strand.
TCACAGGAGATAGTCATGCTCTGTGCTGCTGTTGTGGAGCCCACAGAGGAGTTTATTGAGCACAGTACAGAGTACAGAGCAATTACAAACTCTTCTCTCTTAACAATTTCCAGACTCACTTACAGCACACAAACAAGGACGCACACACACGAGCGCAAATAAGAAACTCAGCACACACACACATATATGACGTGTCACCTTATGCACCACCGCACACACATGATACAAATGTTACACATAGAATCGTCACAGTCACACTAATGCTTCTCTCTCTTTCTCTCTCACATTCACACACACACACACACACACACACACACAAACACACACACACACGTAACACAGTGCTACTGTGATACACTTGCCAATAAGGCTAAAGAAAAACGGGATGAAGAAAAGAAAGCAAATGTATCTAAATCATGGCCTAATGACTCCAGTGCACATTTCTCAAAAAACAGATGACTATCATTGACTGTATTTGTCTGCGATCCGAATCACTCTTCCATTTGGAGTAGCTATCTGTATGTAGCCATAACAGAATCACTCCTATCTCCTCCACTATGATGGTTTCCCAGTTATATCTCTCTCTCTCTCTCTTTCTTTCTCTGTCTCTATCTCTTTCTTTCTCTCTCTCTCTCTCTCTCTCTCTCTCTCTCTCTCTCTCTCTCTCTCTCTCTCTCTCTCTCTCTCTCTCTCTCTCTCTGTCTTTCTCTTTCTCTACTCTCTGACACTACAGATAAATTGCTCTAGATCCAAGCTGTGGGAGAATAGGGCGATGAGGAGGAGAGCGGGGAGGAGGCCTGCTGGGTTCAACTATGTTGGAATTCCTGTACCAATTACTTTTTCCCACCGTTTTTTTTTTCTCTCTATGTACTGTCCTTCCTTCCATGTCCTCGCACATTCTGCACTTCATTCTATCTCTCCTCTTCTGTCTCACCTGCTCTCTTATTTCTTGTCCGGGGGACAGGCAGCTGAAACACTGCCTCTCTCTTCTTTATCCCTCTGTCTGTCCACAGTCAAATAGAAAAACTGCAAAGGACAAAAGTACCACCGCTCTTCAAGTGTAACACTGAACCCTGATAGATGATTTTGTAATGTCCCAAAGAGAGAGAAGACACCTGGCTCAGTTCCGAGTTCACTCTCTCCCCAGGCCTCCCCTCGAGCCTGACGCCGAGTTCTGCCTTCCTTCCTACACCCATCCACACAGACCAACACCCTGCCCTGCTCCCCTCCACCCCCCCACCTCACCCGCCGCCCCCCTTCCCCAGGGCTGGGTCATCCAGGCCTGATCTCAGCTCTCCTCTCCCCACAACAGGTCACCCTGAGCCAGGCACACATCTCCCTCCCCTCCGCTCACCCGACCTGTCCTCCCCCGAGGCCTGTCTCATGGCTCCCTCATCCCTTCTCATCGGGGCTGGGTTCGTCTGCAGCGCATTACAACGACTTCCCCCCTCCGACAGGGAGGCCTTTGTAGTTGCGCGCAGATGAGGCACAGCCAAAACATTAACGATTTGTTTGTGTTAGCATTGCGATACAGTATTCAGTGACGGCGCTCTCTCAGGATGGATGTGTGACACCACGCTGGCGAGCTCAGCTCTCTCTTTTTCTCCCTCTCTTCCTCTATCTCCCTCTTGCTCCCTCCCTCCCTCGCTCTCTTCCTTTCCCTTACTCTCTCCCTCTCTCTCTTCTGAGGCATTGCATTTCTCGGTTCTCTGAGTGCTGAGTGGTAATTAAAAGACAGCCATATTTGAGTGCCTTTTGCCTGAGACGTCTTTGGCATGGCAGCGTGGGTGGTCTGTGAGACTCAACCTAATGGTGAGAGGGGATTAGAACAAAGCCAAACACAGCTCAATTGAAGGGGAAGCGGGGAACAGTCGTGTTGTCAGTACGAGGAGGACTTCTTTATGTCTTTCCTTCTCTTTAATTTCATCCATCCTTGTCTCGGAGCCTTCCTCCCTGTGCTCTCTCCTTGAGTCACCCAAAAGAGGCTTTCCATACAACATATTCCAGATTCTTAGACTGAGAGATTGTAAACCTGAATACCATCTATTATCTATTATCGAAATAATATGTAAGTGACTTACTTTGTAAACAATGATAGTCAGTCTGTCTCAGTCATCAGCATCAGTGTGTGTGTGTGTGTGTGTGTGTGTGTGTGTGTGTGTGTGTGTGTGTGTGTGTGTGTGTGTGTGTGTGTGTGTGCGAGCGTGTGTGTGCGCGCGGGGTGTGTTCTCCGTCTCCCAGGCCCCCGGGAGGAGCAGCGTCTCGCGGTAGAGAGGAAGCGGCAGTGAGATGAAAGCCCTGCGGCTGTTAACACTTCCTAGGACACGGGTAAGCCTCGGCGAATGGCAAGGTCAACTCCACACACATGCTCTAATTGTATTAAGAGCTTGACATCTAGCGGCCGGCCCTGGCAGGGCGGAGCAGGCAAAGGTTAAGTCAGCCAGCTCTATCAAAGCCCCTTCTAACCAGGCACCCCCGGGGGGGGGGGGGGGGGGGGGCACGAGACGGGGGAGGATGGAGGCGGGGGAGTGCCTGGAGGCAGGGGGGGGGGGGGGGCTGGTGGAGGCTGGCTACTTACCAGGGTAGGGGGCAGGCATGAAAGGAGTGTCAGGCTGTAATCGGACAACAATGTCCCCCTGCCCACAAAAAGACCACGCACTTAAAAAAAGTCAAAATTAACTCGGGGTTTTAAATAACTGAGAAATCGCACCAAACATGCCGGAGATGGCTGTGTGGAGGAGTGTGGGGGGGGGGGGGGGGGGGGGGGGGGGGGGGTAGGATGCTTTCTACCAGAAATCAAGATATGTATAATAGAGGACACATGAGCTGGTTGACTCCTCAAATGGATGCTTTAAGAGGCACCTGCTGAGGGTTATTGCATGTGGAAATGGAAGTCAGCGTCACTGTATCTGCAAGACATTTTCTCCAAGTGTGTGAGTTACCATGCTGTCAATAGATGATTATTCAATAGAATGGATATTGAGAAATGTTTTTCTTCCTTGAAACAATATACCAGTGCTTCAAAAAAGTCATCGAACGTCCTAGTGGTTCTGGGGAATAACAAAAAAACTAATTGTGACATTGTGTATGTAATTATTAAATGTATCTAAATATGTGCATGTGGAGTTCTGGGATACTATCATAATATCACAGATGTCTTCTCTTCATAACACGGGGATGTGTTATCTACATCTACAGATTTTACTACAGATCTCAGTGTTTGGGTAGGTGACCAGGCACAGCAACATGGTGCATCAAGAAGTGTATGTATGTGTGTGTGTGTTTTCCACATGTACATCTGAGGTGTCATGCATGTTCCTAAGAGCAACACGTTCATGTGTGTCCAGAGGAATGTTCTTGGTCAGGGGGTGGTTGTGTGTGATGTTCTGAGATGTTTGTGCTTAAATCTGGAGCTGAACTGAGAGGACTTCTTAAGACTAGACAGTTGAATAGGCACAAAAAGTGTAATTTACTTTAAAAAAAGACGTGTTCATGACACATAGGGGGTTGGGACTGTGTAGACTAATATCCAGACATACCAAATCATGAGTCAATGACGTAAATCAGATAACTGTCCATATTAGGAGTCCTACGTTTGTATTTTCCCATCACATGATAAAAATCCATATGACAGCAGTATGACAAAGGTTTGGGGTAATTTATCTTGCTCCATCCACCACTGCAGGTGTACAGAAGCAGAGAGAGAGAGAGAGAGAGAGAGAGAGAGAGAGAGAGAGAGAGAGAGAGAGAGAGAGAGAGGGGGGGGGGGGGGAGAGAGAGGGACCCCTGTCATGGTCCTTGTTCAGACAGAGAGTCACGCCAGCATTTCCTGCTTCTAAGAGCCCGGAGATCTCTCCCTTGGGATTGCATCACACAGTTTCTGTTCTACTGGTTCAGTACAAAAGATGGTGTGTGTGTGTGTGTGAGTGTGTGTGCATGTCTGTGTGAGTGTGTGTGTTTGTGTGTGATTGTGCGTCTGTGTGTGTGAATCTGGACCAAGATGGCACAGATATAATGTAAGTGATCTGCGATCTGAGAATACAACATAAGCTTTATGGGAAGTCAATAAGAAATGCTGACTATTACACTACCTCTTTCCCAATCAAGAAGAGAGAAAGAGAGAGAGGGAGAGAGAGAGAGAGCAAAAAATAGATAAAGTGTGTGTGTGAGGGAAACAGGCAGAGACAATAAGAAGATAATTATTTGATAGTTAACTGTTCGGAATGTTGGTAAAAATGTGGATGTTGTCATTCTTAATTGAAACATTAATGATGAGTAAAAACTAACTGTATTAAATAAAACTTACTTAGGCCTATTTTATATATTGTATATGATTTGTGAAACAAGGCTACTCACATTGCACTTGTATTGTAAAAAAACAAATAGGTTATCATCCCGTTTTGTGTTTACATACAAGAAAAGAAATCACTCAACAACAACAAAAAGAATGTATCCGAAAACAAATTAATAGGCATATGATATGAAATACAAACAAATTCCTGAATTGATCGAATATAAAAAACACTTAAATAAGATACTCATTATTTTGATAAGAAAACATAAATTATGTTAGTAGAAGCGTTTAAACTTCCCTCTGGCCAAGGTGTTGAGATGGTTTTAGATCTATAATTATAACGCTATATGGCGTTTAAGCGCTGCAAGAAGAAAAAAAGCTTTTCATACGGCTAAGCCCAGTCCAATGATCGTGTAGACACCGGGTGCGTTAGGAAATAAGCCATGTGTAATAGATTTATATAAAGGGGGCAATTGTAAACAAAAACATTTCCATGACAAAATGCCTTTGACTCAAATCTAAAGAGGAAAACAATCTACTCTCAGCTTCTCTGAATACCACACAAAACACCGGCAGGGTGGAAAGTCTAGGAGAACTCAAATCGTAGATTAAATTTAATTGCACTGGTTTCGAAAGAAAATAACTTGTAGACTACTATTTTACTATTTTAGTAAATAAGTGTGTAAGAGTGTGTGTTTGTATGTCTCTGTGTTTGTAGGCCTGTGTGTATGTGTGCGTGTAACTAACTAACTGATAAAGTGGACTATATAAGATACTGTGATTAAGACACATCTGTCCAAGCATGTCTAAACGTGATACACCGAGGGAAGACTGTTGGGATTATAATAACATTTTGATCTAAAACACATTCGAATATGCAAAATGACATTTTGAAACTTGAAATTATTCATGGCTGAAGGCTGCTGTATTGACATGTAAACATCGATAGGCTAAAAACGTAAAACATGAGACTCCTGTCAACTTTTGCTCACTGTGGACTTGAAGTCCACACAATAAAGCCTTGCTACCCAGTGAAAACCAGGCTTTGCTTGATAAGTGTTGAACGTCCGTATAGTCTTACATATTTAACACAACTCCAAAAAATTAAACTTTAGAAATCTGTCTAAATCCCATTTTGACTGCAAAGAATAGCCTATAATCCAAGTTCCTTGCTTCTAAAACTGCCAATTGCAACCAAAGAGGAACGGATACCTCGGTATTAACAGTTTATAGATAACTAAAACAACATATAACGTAGCAGATGAGAAACTTAATCATAGCCCTCAAAATAACAGGCATATAGGAGGTTATCACGAAGTATGCTGCAGACAAATCGACTGCCAAAAAGTTGACTCTTGGGAAGATAACTTAAAGTAAGCGACTTAAAATAATAACTCGAATAATAACGTCAAATGACACTTACCATTTTCAGACACCACCCCGGTTAGTGCGGGATCCTCGTCCGACTTGAGATGCTGAGGCTTAGCTTGCTTGCGACGGGACATGCTGCTGATACGCTTAGAGTTGATTCTGCTTTTTGCAGATACATCAGCAACGAGCGAATGAAAAAAAATGTTCGCAAATAGTCTCGTCGCAAAAAATTACGGAAATTAGCTGGTGTTGCTGTTGTGTGGATTGCGCATGTCGGTATAATTATGATAGTGAATAATGCATTGCGATTAATGGTAGCGTGTGAGGGGGATTGGCTGGAGTCCAGCGGACACACACTGGATATGGTAATGAGGGACGGACTAAGCAATTAGCTGCCTCACTCTCAGACTATCTGTCTCTTTTCTCTCGCAATCCACCTCCTCCAGCTAGACGCCAAACCCCGCTTGTTCCGCCCAGCAGTAAGGGGGGGTTCTCCGGCGAGGAAGGTCAGCTTTTCTCCTTTTCTGCGGAGCTCTGCTTCACTAGGGCTGGAGATTCATTGATGCATTGCTTTTCTTTCTTGTGTCCCATATCTCCGCCATTATTTTAATATTTCCCACACGGGGTTGTGAACTTGTGGTAGGTTTAAACAAGGACAAGTTTTCTTCAGCGGTCTCTATCTTCCGTGAACTTCTATTATCTTATGGCTCAATCGTCTTGTTCAAGTTGTGGAGTTCTGGGGTGTTCTATGGTCTTGGAGGTGTTGTCGTCTTAGTACTCTCTAGTAACTAACATATTCTTTCTAATGAGCTTCTTTACGTTGGTCTTGCAAAGGGCAAAAGTGCGGATGGATCAAATAAAGTTTTTGAGAATGTCAAAAAGATGGTCCTTATGTCGATGAATGATCCAATCCTGCTGGCAAACTGAATTTTGAAAGTTCGGGTTGAAACTCAGTAAAAAGCGCTGTCTCTAGAACTTTGTTGAAGGCTACGTCTTCCAAGATAAGGTACCCGATGTTGATGTTGAGCATGAAATAGTCCATCCTCGCTTTGACACATTTCATCAGTATTTTATTTAATTAACACATAACTGTGTCGGCTTGGCCACAGAGTCTGGAGCAGGTTCGTGCGTTCTCCTTGCGGTGCTTTGCTCCCGGCAGCGCGTTTCACTTGAAGCCGCTCTCCAAAAGTCCCTTCTGTCACTCGTATTGTTGATCGGCAAAACCAAAACACAATGAATTCTCTCCAATTAAGTCTTCAGCCACTTTCTTGCGTGTTTTAGGTGAAGTATGGAAGTTCTGTCTCGGTTCCTTGTGTAATTTGTGACCGGCGCAGTGCTCTGGAGGATTGGCGTGCCCAGTGTTGCCCTCGGTAGAGCTCCGTGTGTGGGGACTGCGCCGTGTGTCAGAGTTAAACCCGACAGAGGTTCAGCCCATTGCGTTGACCGGCCACTAGGATGTACCACACCGTTACTGTTCAGTCAAATAATCTGCTACACTGAAGACTAAGGAATCCGAACTAAATATTTGATATCATTGCATAAGTTTCCAAACCACAATTATGGGATTGATCTAATTGCGTTTATGCGCAAAAGATGCATCAGCATATTTCAGTTGAACAGTGCAGCCCAATTGCCTTTTACTTATAGATTCATTGTGCTTGGTTAATGCGTTTTCCACAGTCAACATATTTTATTTAGACATTGCCATTTTGTCATTTTATAAACAAGTCATTTTGTAACGCAAGTTATTTAAAGGATAGGCCTACTAGTGGTTACATATTTTTATCTTCAAAGTGATAGCCAAATGATGTTCAGTCTGTCACCCTCTCGGCTAAACACAGCAATGAAGTACAGGCTTGTCTGGCTATTTGACTATTTCATGTTTAAACGTGTTTGTATGTTTTGATGCATTTTCAGTTTCCAACAGTTTGGTCTTGGACTTGCTCCAACGCAAACACTTCCGTGTTGGACATACAAATTCGAGTTTGTTTCTGCACGTCTTCATTTGACGTTAACATGGTTTGCTTGCAGGCTTGCAAATTGTGATTTACATTAAACCTGTACCCACAGCAAGACTGGGACCACGCGGTGAGGAGGAGGGGAAAGAAGAGGAGGGCTGACAAACACCTGTGTTTACATATTCATTGGATGCTCACTTGCATTTTCTAATTTAGGCTAAAATAAATTGAAAGTGAAATCCATTCAGTTTATGATATATAGGCAATTGTTAAACATTCAACAATGTGCATTTGTTTTTGTATTGTTTAACCTTTAAAAATACCACGATACAGACATAGGTTCAGCCGGGTATAGCAGGGGTATTTACAAGTTTGACATAATTATACATCTCAATATTTTTGTAGATAAAAACTGTGTCCTATACCAGCACAATTCGGTTAGTAATTTCACGTTGTTAAAATAAAAAGCATCTAATCTTTACAATAGCACATTTACTAACATAAGACCATGTGTTTCATTTGATACATTTGTTATATTTTCATTCCAGGCATAATTTATCAGTTACAGGGATCCACTGCAGGAGGATTAGAATAAAGCTGGGATGAGCTTTGCGCAGACTATTTGGCTTTAATAGGCCTATTCAAAATATCTAATGTCTCTCTTATTGTTTTATAAAAACGAATTGTTTTAAACATTTCATTATGCGTGTTTTATCTTCATCAAATTTAAATGCGTGCTGTTCCATTTCTAACTGTGATTCTCCGTAGTGAAAGCATGTGATTTTCCTTGCACGCGCTCGGGGTTGGGCCTTTTCTCACGAGTCCACAAAGTGTGATGGCCAGAGACGTTTTCCTGGACAGCAAGGTCGTCCTGAAAGCAAACTTTTCTTCTTATTCCATCACCCGCTTTAGAAGTTATGTCCAGAAGCCAGTTATTATCTAGTATTAATAGATGCAGCCCCGGGAAGACAAAATCAGCTATTGATAATTGCAAGGAGTACACGCGGCTACTGTATCGATCGGCTTGTCCTCCTCTCTCCTGGCGCGAAGAGATAAGGAGGCAGACTCTTTAGAGCAATATAATTTCTTTTGACCTATCTGCTTGCTACAGACTTATGATGAATAGCCAGACTGGCTAAAGTCCTTTATCACCAAAGTTACCCCTTGATATAATATTGATTCTTTATAACTACCTCGCCACACAAAAATCAAACTGTCCACTTGGCCATCATCATCATCAATATCATCACAAAGCCGGTGGAAGGAAGATCCCCCGCGCCTTTAGAAGAGGGCTTTTACAATCTGACCTCCAATCTTTATTTCGCTGATGATGAAAGGAGAGGGAAGGAGACAAAATGCCATTTAATCCTGTACACACATCTCGCAACAAAAGAAGACACAATTCGATCAGTATTGTCGAGGAGGGCTTATATGGGCAAATAATTAATTTCGGGTGATGAGTTGATTGATGCCGCGTGCACGCGGGGCGTGCACCCTTCCTGTCCTGTCACCCCTCCCCCGTCTTATCAATCCCCCCTCCTCTACCCACACCCAGGGGAACAGAGCAGTAGGCTACTGCTCTGTATCTGTATTAGACTGGCGAACTCTTGTTTTCCCCACCTGGGAGCTGCAGCAGTCGGATAGCCCTGTGTATTGTCCTCTCTCTCCTCCTCACCTTTTCTCTACACATCATCACCGTCATCTGGCTCTAATTCACGGGCTCAAATATTATCCTTAAGTCCTGGAAATAAAACAAAATAATCTAAATAAATTATTTAATAAAAAACACAAACAATAAATCGGAGAAAAATAATTAGTCTAAGCATTTAATGTAAATGTGAATGGCCATTTAATTAATCTACTACAAGTGTGCAGTGCGAAAGTCACGGAGAATGTAAACCAAATAGGCGTGCTGTTAGAAAACACATTAACCGGACACACTGTTCATTCCTGGAGGGCGAGTGCTCTAGTGTGTTATGGGGTGTGTGTGTGTGTGTGTGGGGGGGGGGGGGGGGGTGGAGGAAATGACTAACCCCCCCAAAAAAACAGTTTCGCTATTTTACCATCCGGATTTGTGTCGTAAGGTAAGAAAAGACACATTCTAAAGTGCCTTAACTGTAAAATGCGGCGGCTGTATCTGGTAACCACCAGCGTTGTTTCGAGCGATCCCCTCTGCCCTGTGTAGCCTGAGCTACATGAAGTCCACTTGGGAGGATACACGGGAGGCCAACGGTAAACTGACAATGGGATATTAAAGGTAAAGATGCGCTGTTATTGTACCGCCGAGGGGGCGGGGAGCGATTAGGGACGAAATCAAATTGCCGTAGTTGATGAGACAGAGATGCGTCATCGCGCAAATGTTTGTTTGGGAAACGTGATGTTATTTGGATAACAATTTATTTCAGTGTAGGCTATAACACAATAGTTTTCTCAGACCACTAAGTTTATTAGATTTGGACTGGAAAGTTTAGCAGTGTCACGGTTGCATTCAATGCCAGACAGCAGCAGCGCACAGGATAGTGAAGACGTTTATTCGCACCTATGACACTTTGCGCATGGATTTTCTGCTTGAAATGATCTATAACCTTGGATATAGTTGCGCGTAAATAATGCAGAGGTGGTAGACTCATTTTGTGGTGTATGCTGCCAGTCAATGTAGGCTGTGTCATGGAACATAAAATCTGTTAAGCTTGTTATACTCAGACTAAAAGCAGACTTAGAACATTAAAATCCCTTACACACTCTCTCTCTCTCTCTCTCGCTCTCTCTCTCCCTCTCTCTCTCTCTCTCTCTCTCTCTCTCTCTCTCTCTCTCTCTCTCTCTCTCTCTCTCTCTCTCTCTCTCTCTCTCTCTCTCACCCGCATACACAAACACACACACACCTGTTGCCAGACTCATAAATGTCACCCTGTGCATAAGTAATGAAGCTTGTATCCAGGGCTCAGCCAAGTAGCATCTAACAGTGACCATGCTGCAAGAAAAGTGGGAGGTCCTTCAGGACTCAATGAGACAGTCCATGTACCTATAATTCCATCATTTATCAGCTGTTATCCCATTATCAGACATAAGTGCATGAACCAGATATGTTTATTGAATTTTATGACAGGCGGTTTCAACTGAGGCCAAATGAACTCAGAATGGAATAGGTGGCTTTCACAAGAGATAAATCAAATCTATTCTGACTCGGCCAATCAAACCTAATTGAAATGAATTGAATCGAACAATTTAATCTGTTACTGTAATTAAATTAGTAGGTCGGGTGTAATTGGACTTTGAGCTGGCATGTGGAGCGACCTCCGAATGTTCATGGCTCTGCGTATAGAACGTTGTGTCGGATTCATTGTGAGGGGCAGGGCCCAAACACAAGCTGACAGCCTGGCAGAGTGTCTCTGCTGGCAGCCTCCGACAACACTGTGTGTGTGTGTGTGTGTGTGTGTGTGTGTGTGTCTGTGTGGCTAAGATGCAAACGTGAGGGGGTCAGAGGAGCCGTGAGAGGGATATGAGACCAACCTCTGTGTACTTTCATAATTTTGTCGAATGGGATTGTCCACGTTGGTGTGTGACAACACGCAATACTGGTCTGTGTTCCGTGCTGTAGGTCCACATGTTACCTGCTGGGCCTCGTCATAGGATATGGCTGTGGGTGGTGGTTTGACCAGAGTGTGTATTGTGGAGTGTTGGGGCTGGAGTGAACTCTTTATGAGACTCTTTCGCTCCATCTACAGGACCTGCGCATCTCTGTCACTCCCCTGTTACATGTAGCCTCAGCCTGGTATAAGGCAGCGAGTTTCCCTGGCAGCAAATCAGGAGCGTCTCCTTCGAGTATAAAGAAGTGTGGGTAAAAGTGTGTGTGCAAGGGAAAGCGCGAGAGAGTGTGTGTGTGGGGAGCCATGATCTATGCTTGTGATTTCGAAAGATAGCCATGCCATATGGCTCTTCTCAAATACACCCGCCCTCTACACACACACACACACACACGCACGCACGCACACACCACACACACACACAGACGCACAGTGTTCGACTTAGGAGTGCCAGAATAATGTATTTGCCGGGAGCCAGGTTTGTGGGGTGAGAGAAGGCAGTTCTGGTCTGAGTGGTGGGCCCATCACAGACTCCATAGATGGGACATCCCTCTACACTAGAGGGGGGTGGGGGATTGTAGGTGTCTGTTACTGCATACGATGTGTGTGTGTGTGTGTGTGTAAGGGGATCTGAACCAAGGAGATGTAGAGACAGCGCCACTAAAGAGGCCAAGAGAAGAGAAAGAGAGAGAGACAGAAGGAGAGGAGAGAGAGGGGGAGTGAAGAGAGAGGGAAAGTGAGAGAGAGGCCAATGAGGTGTTCGTGCAGACACAAGTTCATGGTCAGCTGTGCCTCTAATGCCATTTACAAGAACAATGGGCAGAGCAGGGCTAAAGCTGTACTGATGACACTTAATCTCATTGGCATTCCTTGTCATGCCTGACCTTGAAAAGATGTTAACCACTCAAGTGATGCTGCGTGTGTGTGTGTGTGCTGAGTGAGAAAGAGAGAGTTTCTGTGTGTGTACATATTTAAGGTGTGTGCAATGAAGATGAAGTGTTTATATACAGAAAGTTCTGGGGGGATTTACAAACATATATATTTGGTATGTCATTAGCATGCATTTCATGTATTTATTTGTAATTTCTTCATTCTGGAGAGTCTGCCTGTCTGCTTGCCTACCTATCTATCTATCTATCTATCTATCTACCTACCTATCTTCCTACCTACCTACCTGTCTGTCTGTCTGTCTGTCTGTCTGTCTGTCTGTCTGTCTGTCTGTCTACCACTCTGTCTGTGTCTCTCGGACACAGCAGTGTCTTTCTGGGAGGGGGGTGGGGGGACGATGCTCTCTAGAACAGTGGTATGTGGGCTATGTTGCCAATTCAATAGAGGCCTCTGAATTTTTAAACAGCATCAGTTACCTCAAACTGTCATTGTTCTGGCAGCGTTCGGCCTGCTTAATCCTGCTGAGTGCATATCTGAGGGAGGTCTAAAGGAGCTGGGGGGGCGGAGGGGGGTGGGGGGGGGGGGAGATCGGTCAAGCCCAACTGTATGAACGTGAATATCACACCCCAAAATATGAAATGTTATGGTTTAGAAGAGGTGAAACTCAACTGTCATCGCTTTTACATGTGTGTGTGTGTTTGTGCAACCACGTGTGTGTTTGTGAGAGTAAAAAGGGGGAGGGAAGGCTGACGAGAAAGAAAAAAAAGGAGATTGTTCTCATGGATTCCTTAAACATGAGTCGTCCGTTCATGTCCTTTAATGAATACACTAATCTGTTAAGGTGGAAAATGTGTGTTCCCGCAATCTCTCCTCCAATGACCGTTTCCTTTGAGTCCACATGACCTTATCTGCCATACTCAATCTGACCCGGCGCTCTGTTCCACGGGGCTGAGTTACAGCATCACAACAGAGGCCTGTTGGAGGGGCTTCGGGGGCCCAGCGGGCCTGAGCTCCCTCTGAGGCGGGCGCTAGAAAGTACCAGAAGCCGATACCCCCTCAATGTGAACGAATGATAAAGTCTGAAAAGCAGCTGCCAGTAAAAATACTGTTGTTCGGGCAAAGGAAACGCAATTCACGGAAGAAGTGTATGGAGTATTCTTAACTGCTAATCCTTGTACATGAGGTGATTTATAAAATTGAGAATTGACAGAAGTGGTTTGTAAGTGGAGCCATTTATGATTTGCATACACCTCTCCTATGAAAAGAGAGCGAAAAAAAACCCTGCACCAAATAAAGTAGTTTTACTCCATTCAAGCTGGAGACACGAGACAAAATATAATTATTGGGAATAATAATACGGTACAAAAGCAAAATGCTGCAGTATTCAGAATTTCAACAGTGAGAACAAAACCACGTCTTTTCACAAAGATTTTTTTGTTCTTGTATGGAAATGACTGCAAATATCTTTTTCTTTTTTTTGTCTTTTTTTATGAGTCTGAATTCACGTCTGCACCAAGCAACAATAACAAAAAAAAAAAAAAAACGATCTAACAAACAGGATCTGTAACAGGCTGGGCAGGATCAGACTGTGTGTGAAAACCAGAAGGAGACATTACCATGATAAAGAGATGGGCTCAGTAGAACAATGTGGTGGATATGAATCATGGGGCTTATTAAAATGACGAGACTGACGTGAGGTGGCTGGGGTTAGACATAGCAGCTCTGTGTCAGGAGACTTTCAATGAAACACTTCTTGTCTGCTTCTGCAGGTCTGCAGTTTCTCTATCTTTCTCTCTGTCACTTTCTCTCTCTCTCTCTCTCTCTCTCTCTCATGCTCTCTCCCTTTAACGCTCGATTTCTCACTCACTATCTAATTCTCTCTTCTTTCCTGTCCTCATCTCCTTCACTCTCTCCCTATCTTTCTTACTCAAACTCTTCGATACACATCCATTCCCCAGTCTGACCTTTTAAAAAGGTCCAACATGCCCTAAAAACATTCTCACTCTCCAAATAACAAATATTCACAAAGTGACAGTAGTTATGTGAGACATTATACCGATACTGGTAGCAAATACATCAAATTAAATACACTAAACACTGTTTGAGTGTCTCTGTGCAAGGTAGTGTGTTTCTCCATGTTGTGGTGGGCTGTAGGCCTGCCAGACAAAAGAACACCTCTTCTGTTGAGTGGGTGATTATTCCACCGTAGACTCTGATTGCCAGGATCCATCCCAGAAAAGGGACCCGGCAACGACGGCCCTGATTACAAATCAACTTATTGATTTGATGAGCGCAAGATGTTTTGCTAATAACTGCTCTCATACCATCTGCTAATCTTTGTAGTGATTAAAGAGGTGAGCCAAGCAGCCATTATTCCTAACGACACAGGCTGGATTCCTCCCACAGTGAGACTCGTGAGGAGAAGAGAGGAGAGGAGGAAGAAGGGCAGGAGGGAGGGGAGGGGAGAGAGGGAGGGAGGGAGATAGCCACCAAAGGATATCGGTGATCTCGAACTACGATTGAGAAATCTGGTCCACCTTCCCTATAACAAACACAATACCCAAAAAGAATAACAACCCTCACTAAAAAGCCATTAACTCAGATAATCACACAAAATGATTTTTCTTAAATATGATAATAAATCACAGGCTGGATCAATAGCCCACAGACCAACTGCTATGCACTGATAACGTATCAATCAATATTTAGTATTTAGATTTTAATGAATACTCGGACAGGGCTCGGTGCCTGTAGGACGAGAGAGAAATATTAGCGCTGATAAAAATAGACGGAGAACATAAAACCATAGATAAAAAGCAACTGGGCCATGTTAGCATTCTCCGGTTGTTGCTCATATCTGTCATTGATCAGTTAGTTGGTTAGCTGTGATTAAGGTCCTGAGAAACAAAGTGCATGTGTGTGTGTCTGCGTGTGGGTGTATAGGGACAGGCAATGTCAGCGGGTGCTACGTGGACGTCCATGTCCGCTGAGCATGCTGGGTAAGGGTGAGAAAAAAAACGAACACAAACACACGCACACACACCCGTTTCCCAGAACCTTAATCACAGCTAAAACTGAAACCAGTTAATGATCAACTGCACAAAACAACCTTGAATATATTTGGTCTGTGTGTGCATCATGCTTGGTGCATACAGGTTTACTGCAGGAGACGGATCTGAATTAATTGCAGTTTATTTCTCCAACTACTTACCGCATACAGTCAAGCTATTAATTTACTGTTACACGACAGGAACACTTAAATAAATAGTTTCAGAGCCTTACACTTAGTCATTGCAATGAGAGAACTCTGCACAGGCTTCTCTGTAATCTTTTGTAAAGGTTTTAACGTTTAAATCGCTACTTAAACATTGGTCTGCCAACTGTTTTTCAATTGGATTTCCAAGAGTGGAATTTGTAATTAGAACCCTTGTGCTTTCTAAAGAGATTAGAACAGATAAATATAGAATGAGGTATGTTGTGGCATCCTACAATTTAGTACCATGACAGGTAGTTTTGATTTGAAATAAATACATTGGTAATGTGAGCAAATCAATTATATCAGGACCTTCATTCTGAGTCCACAGGCCCATGGAGGCTCCTTCTCTCTGGGCAGACAGGCCCAGGGAGGCTCCTTCTCTCTGGGCAGACAGGCCCATGGAGGCTCCTTCTCTCTGGGCAGACAGGCCCAGGGAGGCTCCTTCTCTCTGGGCAGACAGGCCCATGGAGGCTCCTTCTCTCTGGGCAGACAGGCCCAGGGAGGCTCCTTCTCTCTGGGCAGACAGGCCCAGGGAGGCTCCTTCTCTCTGGGCAGACAGGCCCATGGAGGCTCCTTCTCTCTGGGCAGACAGGCCCAGGGAGGCTCCTTCTCTCTGGGCAGACAGGCCCAGGGAGGCTCCTTCTCTCTGGGCAGACAGGCCCAGGGAGGCTCCTTCTCTCTGGGCAGACAGGCCCATGGAGGCTCCTTCTCTCTGGGCAGACAGGCCCAGGGAGGCTCCTTCTCTCTGGGCAGACAGGCCCAGGGAGGCTCCTTCTCTCTGGGCAGACAGGCCCAGGGAGGCTCCTTCTCTCTGGGCAGACAGGCCCAGGGAGGCTCCTTCTCTCTGGGCAGACAGGCCCAGGAAGGCTCCTTCTCTCTGGGCAGACAGGCCCAGGAAGGCTCCTTCTCTCTGGGCAGACAGGCCCAGGAAGGCTCCTTCTCTCTGGGCAGACAGGCCCAGGAAGAGGACTGATCATTATCAAGCCTCTCAGGGCCGTCTGTTGTCTCCTGATGGATTTCAGATGACCAGGCTGTGGCTTGTGACTGCAACCATATCACAAGCACACATGCACTCTCTGAACACACAGACACACATATACTGTAAACACACACATACTGAACACATGCATGTTGAACTTAGATTGCCACACAGACATGCTGAGCATGCACAGAAACACACACACACACACACACACACACACTATGGTCATTGCACCAACAATGGAGAATTAGAGGAAGTGGTCTCTTGCCACAAATTCTGTAGAGGAAATCATTCTAAAGGACTAAGAATGTTTAAATAGATTACAAGAAGAAACAGAGAAATGGCTGACCATAAATGCATGATGACTGCATCAGAGTTGATAAACTTGTTTATCATATTAGCCCTGAGGACAGCTTAGGAATTTTAGCATGTGGAAATGTATAAAGATAGAATGAAAGAGAGAATGAGAGAGAAAGAAAGAAAGAAGAAAAAGCATTGGTGGGGAGGCAGTCAGACTCGTGGAATATATTTTAGCTTGTCATTGTTGAGCCCAAACTTTGATAAGTATCCCAAATGTAAAAAAGTTCATTGCTGTTTTTTCATTTACATAATACATTAAAGCCACATGTAATGTATACATCGACATTGTATTTATTTAATTTGATAACCCAATTTTTTGGGGGGATTAATGATTAAAGCCACACTGAGAGAGAGATCGAGAGAGAGGCATGTGCCTTCTCATAAACTTTCTGATACAGAGTCGATGGCCGACAGGCCCGATCCTGATTAATCCAGCTTCTTACCGTGAGGTCTGTCCTACTGGGCCATACTGTGGGCCCGCTACCAACGTCTGAGCTCCAAGAGGAGGCAGCTGAACTCGGCTTAACTGTAATTGAGTAATCTCATATCGTCAGACACCTAATGCCAGGTCAGGATGGCCCTGTAAGTATATTACCGTGTTTACCGGGGGAAGAGCACCCTTCATGTTATGATACTTGCTTTTACGCGCTCACCCACAACCCTGCGGGTCACGGCACCTCTGTCACCCACAAGGCGATAGTAAGTCATGATATCACTGTAGTAATGTAACTGGTAGGAATGTGAAAGGGGCGTGGAGGGATGTAGACAGAGTACTGGTATGCAGGTCTTCTAGACTGTCTGTGGCCGAGGCTCCTTCCTCGGCAGTCCTCAGTAAACAGATCCTGGGTCCCTGTGAGTCACCAGTGCGGTTTTCGGACCTAAGTGGACCGCGTCTATTCCATCAGAAGAGATGGGGATGCCTGTGCCTCTGGAAAGGTTGAATGCCATACGATCTATAACCCTGAGAGCCAGGCGGGTTTGGGAGACTGTCCGTGTGGGGCAAGGTCAGAGGAGTCAAACATATTCATAGGAAGAGGGCAGGTAATGGTTTGGTTTTAATCCCACAGCTCCTCACACACAAACACTTGACCGAAACCGATACTGAGGTGTGTGTGTGCGTGTGTGTGTCCGTGTCGGTGCCTCGCCTCAATTCATTAACAGTCCCTGTCGATGTGAATTGTCGGACAGTCAAAATGGGACTCAATACAATTGAAACGCAGCGCGAGAGAAAGGAAAGAAAATCCAAAAAGATGGCGAAAGAGTGAGAAAAGATTGAAATAAAGGAATGGGAGAGAGGGGAGATAACGGGTGGAAGGGGATGACGGACAGTTGGGGAGACAGGGTTGTTAGTTTATGTAGGCCCTGGGCTGAGTCGACTGGAAAATTTTGATCACTTTAATTTACTATATCCAGCAAGGCCTTCTCCCTGTCCAGCTTTTATCAAGCCCTGTGAGCCGGTATTGATTTTTGTATTTTCTGCTCAGGATAAGAAGACAGAGAGTTAGGGAGCGCTGGCGAGTGGAGAACTTTCCCTCAGATTGCTGCTATTCTCCAGCTTATTGCTTCCTGTCGTCCGTGGTTCCCGATGATGCCTGCCCCGGCCCTGGCTGCTCCAGCCAATCACGCGCCCGCCTAACAATGGAGGAGCCAGGGGGGGTGGGAGAATGGGAGGAGGCACACTGCCGCAGCACTTTAGGGGGTGGTGGTGCGGGGGGGGGGGGGGGGGGGGGTCACTGGATCAAATCGTCATTGGTTTTCTGCTGCCCATGGCTTTTATATCTAAAGAGACACTTTTGAAATGACGCTGTGTGGTATCTTGTGTATTAATTTAAATGAAACGCATTAAAATGAGATGTGCTAAATTAATTTTTGTGACTTCATCCTCACTGGAATACCTCTTTCAATTTGAAATAGCGTTCAAGGCGTCGGTTTTTGACGGATGTGACCATTTATTTCAACCTTCAATGAAAATGAGAGAGGAGGGTGGGGGGGGGGGGTGAGGGAGGAAATTATATTTCATGGAAAAGTTGTGGACGGTACCGTAATAGTCCCCATGTTCAAAACAAATTATTTTAGGACTGAAGGCAATAAGAGACTATTGAACTTGTATGAATATGTATGCTTGTAAGTGTTTATCTGTGTATCCCTCAGCTAAATTAATTATCACCTTTGCCCCATAGAAATGCAATTAATAGAACAAGTAATGGTTTTCTTCTGTCTGAAATAGACTTTGTTTTTTGTTTTTTACATTTATTGCTTTTGGACAATCAAGATATTAAATAAATTGTTCCACAATTGTATGTTAAAATTTCCTTTTTTTGTTGTTGAAGTGTGTAAAGGAGTGTGTGACAGGGTGAGCTTATATGGTATGTGTGTGTGTGTGTGAGAGAGAGAGAGAGAGAGAGAGAGAGAGAGAGAGAGAGAGAGAGAGAGAGAGAGAGAGAGAGAGGGAGACAGGCAGACAGACAGGCCAATAGTGTGAGCGTGAAACAGAGGAGAAAGGCAGAAATCAAATGAGGGACAGAGAGATCTCAGTATATCTCCATTGTACGAGAGGAACTCAGTGACAGTCTGATGAAAGATATCTCAGTAACTGTAACTCAGCACCCCTGAAATCGCAATGCACAATGCAATCTCAAGGTGATTCATTTAGAGCTGCTATCTCTGTATTTTGATTGCGGTTTCTTTAGCACTCCCCCAAAAAATGTCTGCTCCTTTTATTTCATTTTTTCCCACTTTAGCATCTGTTTCAGTTGTCCCCAAACCTCACGGGAGCCTTCGCTTCTCCGCTTCCCTCGATGTCCACCACAAAGGGAACATAACATCAAACTAAATAACCCATAGTGTCTCCTTAAGCCAAGACATTTCCAGGCACAGCTCATTAAGCTTTTAAAGAAATAAGGCTCCCAAAAGCAACACTGAGTTCACAATCAGGATTTTACGCTTTTACGGCCGGTCTCAGCTTGGATCGACAAAAGGATATAAACTAACTTTATTATTAAACTAATGTTTATGTTGCCAAGTTTAAACGGAGGGTTAGAAGTGTAATAGGACCATATTCGGAAAGCGGTGTTCGTATTTGTGGCGTTTCAGGGTCAGAAGGGTTCATCTCTCCAAATGTAGCCATGTACCGAGTATAATAAATAGATATTTTGGCGTACAAGCCCAAATCTTCCACGACTTTACCCCTCGATTCACGTACTCGGTCTTCATATGTCTTCGTAGTTTTGTTTTTCAACTCGTCTTAGAAGTTTGTAAGACTGTGGACGGCTCACACTGAGGATCCGTATTGTGGGGGGGGTGGGGGAGGGAAGGGAGGGAGGGAGTATTGGTTGGGGGGGGAGATGTTACTCATCAGTTTGTGCGACTGTACACTTTCCTCTTTGTAACCCGAGGAGAACATGGCGGTTGATTTATTTACTCACACGCATCCTCCCCCATGGGCGGGGTCAGGGGAGGGGAGCTTTGACCGAACCGCACGTGGATGCAGTCGCTGCAAGACTTCACCACTCTTTATCTCAGTGTCGCTCCAAAGTGCTTCCCAAAATAAGAACGCTGGAGACAGATAACTCCTGACTTTTGTCCGCACGCAGCTCCGACGCAGTGCACCTCATCAGGAGTTCATGACGGGACGCTCATGTTTACAGGAATCTCCTGTTTCGAATGGTACGAATGTTGGTCTGCGGCTCTGTGCCAGGGTCATGCCCTACGCCTCCCCATCAGGAGGATCTGAAGAACCCTGCAATGGCAGTGCTAGCAGGGGGAGAGGGGTGGTGCTTAGGGCATGCGGGGGGGGGGGGGGGGGGGGGGGTGCAACACTGTCTGCTAGCACTTTCTCTTCCTGTTGTCAAGGGGGCAGCTGAGCTGGCTCTGTGGCCTTGTGATCTTCAGAGAGAGAGAGAGAGAGAGAGAGAGAGAGAGAGAGAGAGAGAGAGAGAGAGAGAGAGAGAGAGAGAGAGAGAGAGAGAGAGAGAGAGAGAGAGAGAGAGAGAGAGAGAGAGAGGAGGGTTCTACGCAGACAGTCTAGGAATAGGTTCAGAATAGCCGCCGCTGGGTTCCTGTAACTTCCTATGACTCACTAGCGTTTGCTATTTCTGTATCAGTTTGTGTCTTTCAGCGCAGTGGCTACCGATATCGGTTCGTTTGAGAAGCGTACGATTCATGACGTGTATACTTCGTACAGGGTTTGCAGCTGCTGGTCGGTCAGAACGCCAGAGTTTCTGGTGTTGTAAGTTTGTGCGTGGGAACAGCCATGCCACTGACCCGTGTGATTGTTCCGACCAACTCTTCCCTCAACTCACACAAACACAACTAAGGGCATTCAAATCAACATAGGATCATTCGAGAGCATTAGGACCGCAAGCTTTGCATCTTGTTTTGTAAACATTTCAGTAAGGAGTGCTCGGAAAACTTTCAACTTTGGCAAGTCACTCTTGTGGTTAGCGTGGTGGTCGTGTGCTTGTTTCACTTCCGTGGTTGGGGTTGAATAAGCAGAAGCGCTAAAACAAAAGCATTGTCCTTGGCTGGGACCGGACTATTCACAGACTATTTCCTTGCCTTCTTATTTAATTGAACATTGCATCTAACTAGATTTAAGTTTATTTTAGGTAATGCCTCGAGTTTAGGTCATGTTTCAGTACATTGCACAGGCATTTACTATGCATGCTTAAAAACGGGGGGGGGGGGGAAAGGATGACACAACAAGGCACTTATCCAAAAGATTGATGCATTCTTTTAAAATGATGGATATTCTAGAATGGCAGGGTGCCATGCTTACGGTCACATGACCCTAGTCTTTTCCCAGTCGGTCGCAGGCCAAGCTGTGCAGGTTTTCTGCGAGCAATTACAACGTTAACTATGACAGCCCTTCTCCCCTTGCGTGAGCGTGTGTGTGTGTGTGTGTGTGTGGAGATACAACCCCCCCTCCCCATCGATTATGGTTATCGGGAATGCGTGTGACTAGGATGCCCGCGTGTGAGATGCGGCCTCACCGTGTCGCGCAGAACACTGAACCGCTCTTTGGAATCGATGCAGAAACAGATGAAGTACCCGCCCCCGCAACTCACCGCAAAGAAAATATAAGTACTTAGCCGCGATATTGATGTACTGTATCTCCCATTACCACGCGTGCGGCACGAGAGAGTCGCCCGGAAGATTAAAGAGTCCTCATGGATCAATGAGGACTATGAGCATTAATATAGTGCAGCTTCTTGTCCCCTGGATACTTCATATTACCCGTGCTTCAGGGCAGAAGGTGTGCGCATGAGGACGTGCCTGTGTACGCACTGGGAGAATTAGATTTGTCTGTTGGTGTTACAATCCAATATTTATCATTGAATGGGCTCTTTTCATGGCACTGGCCAAAGGTCTCCCATTTTAGCTTTTTCAGAGGTGCCCCAGTGACAGTGAAAATCTAATTTCTCTTGTTTTAAACCAATTAACAACTCGCAAAATTAACTTTGGTCTGTGGCCGCAGTGGTGACCTGGGCAGTGGGTAGAAAGGCCGAGGGGGCGGGTCTTGCGGTCAGGGCCCTTTGGGGACAACGTGTTCACGTTCTTAACGACAGGGACTTCCTGAACGTCTGCTGAACACAAGAGCCGCGACGAGGCCCACCAGGCCACGCACCCTTTCGCATAAGATCCGTGACAGTCCACGCTGGTGTTCTCCGCGGTCTCCGACACCGCGTCCGCTCGTGACGCGAGCCACGGGGCCGCTGCGAGCCGCTCCTCCGACCGCGTCTGCCGGTGAGAGGGAACAGAGGGCGTCCTGTCAGCCAGCTGACCTTTGAAGTGCACAGATGAAGGACGGGCAGAGGAGGGGGGCGGGGGGGGGGGCGGATGGAGGAAGGAAAACTTGGGCCAAGGTCAAGAAAGCTAATTTGTTCCCCCCCCTCCTCCTCCCCCAGCCCCCCACACCACACCTCCCTATCCCTCTATCATTCCTGAGGGCCAGACCACACACTGGCTGAACAAGTGGCTCTTTAATGTGGTGGAGAGGCCGGGCCATGGCCTGACGTCACCGGCTACTGTCTAGCTGGAACAGT
>NC_090055.1:9299778-9321649 GCF_038355195.1 Osmerus mordax
ATCAAATAAGTTAATGATTTCCTACCAGTATTATATTTGTGACATAGAACAGTGCCTTCTTCAACGCAGCGGGGAATTCCCATTAAAACAGAGCATGGGAAAATAATTGTGATTTGCAGATAAAACCCACTCCACAACGAGGGTCCCGCTGGGGTCTTGTTCACAGAGCTGCTGATTTCCACTAAAATGTGGACATATATGCTGACTTTGTCCATGCCTCATTCCCTCATGCTGAGCTATGTCCTATTACAAGCTCTTAGACTGGTGGGAGCATCAGGTAGGTGGTTTGACAGACAGGATGATGGACAATGATCCCGTCTTTATCACGCAAACCTCACTAATCCAGTTCCAGCTTATCTGGTGGTTATGAGTGTTTACCCCCTGTATGTCTCTTTGGATATAGTGTCTGCTCTTTATACTTTCCATCGCTTCAAAAACATTCCCTGTGGGTTGACTTGGTTCGCATCAGACTTGACGTCCTGTGCACCTGTCATCAACGCAACATGGTAGGAGGGCTGCGGCCTGCACGGCCGATCCTGTTTAGGTATCCATTACTTTATACGGGGATGTTGGTTCTGTGAAACAGGAGCACCCAATGCTGTAATAAGTTGACTCAAATACACCGCTGGTGTGAGAATCCTGTCGAAGTCGCAAACCTTATTAGAGAAATGAATGAAGTCCTCTATATTGAGAACGTTTATGGTTTTAAGGTTTGGAGAAGGGGGGGGGGGGGCAGATGGAGGACGATGGTGAAGATAGCCATGCCTTAGTGTGCTATTCAGGTAATAAAATGTCTAGACACCAATTAACATCAATTTCCCTGAAGAATTTGTGTCATCAGTGAGAGAGCCCTCTCGGACACTCTGGGGCCCAGTTTAAGACTGCCGTCTTATCAATCAATGCTTCCAAGTCGGCTCCTCTTTAATTGAACTTTGGTGGCTTTTTGTCGAGACCTTTTGTCTGGAAGACCTGTCACCTCGCTCCTCCACTGTAAAAGCACAGGCAATCCCATCGATCCAGCTCTCCTTCGTGTCTCTTCTGGGTTTCATTTTGAGACTGATGCAACTTTTCTGGCGTTTTCTTCTACTCAGTTCCTCTCTGCAGTGTCACATTTGTTTGTTGGAATGATTTGGTTCTTCCTTCTCTGCAAGAGAGTTGGAAAACGACCCTCCAACACAGAAATGTTCATGAAATGCGTCACAAAAAAAGGGTACGTTATTAGAAAAACTTCTAATCCACCAGGAAGTTGGGACAAAACATGCTTTCAGAGGAAAATGAGACCTGCTAAAATATCTACATCACTTCATCTCGGTGGTGACTACTGACTTTTGCTGTATGCTGAATCTTTGTAATTGGAAACATTGACTACCTAATTACTCTTTTGAAATCCTGCAACCACTTGTTAACCTAAGGTAGTGGGCCCAGGGAGTCCTGGACTCAATAAGCTTATCTTTTGAGCATATTATAAAAGGGAAGCTGGAACCTCCATGCCTTTATGACAAGCCAACTTGTGTTTGATGGTGGTACAGGCAGGTCTACACACTTTCTATGGCAGAGAATAAGAGTTTAATGAATTTCAGTTCATGGACAAATATTGACACCCGTTAGTACCCAGGCAGCTTCCGGATTTGAACGAACATACTTTTTTTTATAATCTTTTTTTTTTTTTTTTTTTATCTCATGGGACTCGGAGGTAGCAGAACGAAGTCTCCATCCATTGCGCGCCGCTGAGTTTCCAACGGCGATCTTATTGACATTGTAAATAAGAGAAGGCAGCTTGGTGGATCTGTCGTTCGGGTTCTTTATGTCCTCACCTCTCATTCTCGTATTCTCCTACTGCACTTCCTATTTCCTCTATTTCCTTTTAAGCACATCTATAAAACCATACTTTATTATCTGTTTACTGAAATCCATCCACTCCCAGGAAAACCATTGGCATGGAAGTATACAATGAAGAGTTACAATGTAAATTGATTTCCATCGCAAACGTGTGTTCCTTTTCATGTCTTGTCCTACCAGTCATTTTGCAAGCAATACAACGACTCGCTGTAGGATACAGGTTTAATGTTTACTGAATGAGCAGATGCGATGTGTGTAATTTTGCTGTGAAGAGAAACACTCTTGAACTTAATTAGTGCCCTTTTAAATTTGACAGTTGAAATGAATGCCTTGATCTAATTAAATAACTCTGGCAACAAAACAAAAAAAATCTGTTAGTAAGTTCAAAGAATTGAACTGGTTTGGACAGGGTGAGATGGTTCTCAGTGTGTTTTTGTACATCAACAAGGAATGTCAAGTGCTAATGTGAGTTCATAGGCCTAATGAGGGACTCACACGACAAGAAATAATCAGTTATGAGTTCAACATGGATGTCCTTATCAATCAGAGTACATCATCAAATTCATAAAGTTTGAAGTTGAGAGGAAGCGCTTTTTGATGACTGTGTTTCAGGGTTTTATCATCTGGTGTAGACGAGTTGATGTGGGGTTTCATATGGTTGTCACATTGAAGAGAATCTGAGGTGTGTGTATGTGTGTGTATTTGCATTTTTGTGTGCTGGAAGCCCCTTCTGAGACTCTATGGCATGGAATACTGCCACGGTTACCATGGCTATCTCTGTTTCAAAGGCCACATTCATCAAGAGGATTTACGTTTCTTTTATTTCTTTTTTCCACAATTTCCTAACAGACGTGTCATTCATTGAGAAATTATACATGAAAACAACAAGATAATTTACGACGTTCGATATCTCGCCGATTGCGAGACATGACTCGTAAAGATAACAGCTTACGACTGTGGAGAGAGGAGAGTGCCGATTGTGTGTCGTGTTGTATTGTGTTCATTTGCATTAGTGTTTAGTAGCGTCAGGCATGGTGTACCATGTGGATCAACAGCATGGTACATCAGGACTCCTCAACACCTCCACAGCTAGCAAAAGGATCTTGTTTAGTCATGATTACTGCTACTCATACATTCAAGCAATAGGGACAGACATGTTTCCGTCTTGACAAATGTTATCTGCAGTGTACAAATCACCGTTTTTATGTTCTCTTTTCTTTCCTTTTTTTCTTTTTACAGACACATTTCTACGAAAATGTTCAGCTGCAGAGCACTAGCTTCCACTGAATGATGTAACGCTGCCTCAATGTGAAAAGAACGTCAAATAAGCATTGCTGGAAAAAACAAGTCATCTGTCTTGGTCTGTCTTTGGAACTTTTTAACGAAGTTCGAGTTTTCTCAGCGTCCGGAGTCGTTTTCACACATGGGAAGCAGACAAGAATGAACAAATGTCAAACAAACATATCTTGTGCCATGAGGCCTCTTCGTTTTCTCAGCAGGCAGGAGATTGATGGGGGGGGAGGGGTGACAGAGTGACTTTGCATTCTGGGAAATAGGGTTGTGGCCGTAAATCTTCAGACGTTCCTGAACAGTGTGACAATAGCCTACTGTACTCCTCATCATGGACCGGTGGTGGGCTTTACTCTGGTAACAGGGCTGAGAGAGCGTCCTCCATGATCTCACTCTGCACAACCAGGAAGACACAACACACTGACAGTTATCACATTGACACTTGCTCATTAATTCCAAAACAATTTAGATTTGAAAAAATGCATACGCCGGCAGAGTGGAAACAATGCTAAACAAAAATAATAGAGAGACACTTAAAAACAAAAACTCGAAGTGCCTGAAATTTCCCACGCTTCCTAGACCGTAACCGCTATGATTCTGTTTGAGTAGATCTTTCAGAACCTTGAATAAAAAAAGTAAATAAAAAGAAAGTAGACAAATAAACAGCCTCTGGTCTGTCTGATGGTGCTTGCAGCAGCTGTTCCCCCACTACGACTGTAGGCAGCGCATGGCAACATCCCTGGTGAGTGTTTGCTTGCTTCTTTCTGCTGTGTATCTGGCAGAAAAGCCTGCAGCTCTGTGAATGTGTGTGTGTGGGGGGGGCGGGGGGTGTGTGGGGGGGGGGTGTAAATCCCACACAGGCATGTGTAACGCGAATTGAGCTTCATAATCTCGAATCCCAGTCGTCCCTGTGGGAGGGGGGGGGGCTCATGTAAATGTGTTACTTTTGTTTGTTGACATCAGAACAGGATCTCCTTCTGACATGAAGCTGCAAGGTCTCAGCCTCTTCTGTGGAGCAACAGCACACCTTTCAGAAGCTCACATCCAACCGCACGTTCACAAGTCCTGGAACCACAGCTGTCGGTGCACGCGGATGAAAATGAAGGACCGCAGCTGAACACGGGGGTCAGACGCTGTGACGCAGACCGAATGACATTGGATGAATTTGTGTTGTTATGTGGGCTTGTCCTGCATCTTAAGAAAAGCGCCCCACCCACCCCACCACACCCCCCACATCCCACCCCTGACAGACAGCAGCACAGTTGTAACCTGCCTCTTCACCTGCTAGGCCTATCATCTCCCTGGTGGCAGGCCAGATTCTCCACGTTTTTTAGGTTAATTAATCAAAAAATGATTTATTTTCTCATTAGCTATGCGGTTGGTTTGCAATCTGCAAAAAATCAATGTTTTTACAGATGTTTTCCCTGGCTTTTGTTTTTCGAGACGGCGCTGATTTTTATATTGGGTATAGATTTAAGAGGGTGCTGGGGGAATCTTGCTGGCGCCTGGGCTAACCCGACAGGCAGGATGGCAGGCACGCGCTCGACACAGCCACACGTGTATGTACACACACACAAACACAAGTCTACAGCTCTGATGTTCGAACATGCTACCAAAAATGGCACTTCCTCTGTCTCTTCATCGAAAGCAATAATACTAAACATACGGAGCTGTATAAAAGCTGGTTCATTTGAGGATTTGCTTCCAAATGTTGCCCATTTCCCAGAAACTAGCCACAGCCCTACAAACATGGACAGCCCTAACCCCAGAAGCTAGCCCTAACCCCAGGGAACAATCCATAACCTCAGTAACAACAGCCCTACCATGAAGCACTGTTGCTCTGGTTAGCCCTAGTGGTCTGGTCTAGCCAATATGTACCAAACACAGGGGGTTGAACCACACACGCACGTTCCCTGGGTAACTCTCTTTAATCACATTGCAGCGTCAGCCCTTCACTTCCTGTTAGTTGTAAACAAAAGTAATGTTGCATTTCCTGTCGTCTAGACAAAACAACAGCAACCGGCTGTGTGTAGCCGAAAGGAGAGCAATGTGGTCCTGGGAGAGAGGGAGAGAGAGAGAGAGAGAGAGAGAGAGAGAGAGAGAGAGAGAGAGAAGAGAGAGATAGAGATGAGAGAGAGGAGAGAGAGAGAGAGAGAGAGAGAGAGAGAGAGAGTCGAGAGAGAGAGAGAGAGAGATGAAGAAACAAACAAGACGTAAAAGAGAGAGTGACAATGTTGAAAATGGTTGAGAGAGGAAAGGGAGCGAGAGAGAATGTTGTCAAGGCGTTGTATAATGATGTAAGCAACAACAGGACTTTGCTCCTTTCTTGTAGGTACTAAGCGTTTGGTGATGTGTGCAGCAATTTCAGTGATGTTCCACATGCTTTGCAGCTTGCGGATGTACTCTTTTGTTGATTCTTTTGTAGATTGCTTATTAATATATGTAGGTTAGCTGTGTATGTGTGTCTCTGTCTGTCTGCACGTGTGTGTGTATGTTTGCACAGTAACGTGTTGTGTGTGTGTGCGAGCGTACTTGTCCTGGCTGTTTCCCTCAGCCACACAGTACAGATCAGATGAAGAGCAGAGAGACCAAGGAGCCCAAACAGAAATTATTATTGATATTAATCACATAATCAGCCCCCAAACACTTCAAGCCAAGATAGCAAATCCATACTTGCCTCCACCTCCTCAAAGCCCCATCACACCGGCCCCCTCTCCTTCCCACACAGCAAACACCCTGACCAGGGGTCACCTTCAGTCACTGGCAAATATTGATGTTCCAAAATGCTTAAATATGGTTTTGAGTTAAGCGTTATCAATCACCGATAAGGGCCCCGAAGTCCCATTGGTGAGATCCACAGGGTGAGGGATTACAGAAATGCCTTTCTTGTCATAATCGGAGCACATCCTCCCAGACAAAAGAGGAAGGCCATGAAAATCAATTGTTGCGGAAAGAAGAGAGAGAGGGAGAGAGGGAATGAGCGAGAGAGAGATCTCCCACCCGGTGTGGAAAGATCATGTGGTGGTATTCGGCTTGCACGCCTCTTTATAACCCACACGGAACCTTCTTCCGGGACGTTTCTGTGCAATTCTGCTTTCATGCCAATCGCATTGGCAACTGGTCATGAGTCGTCAGTGTGTGTTCTTGTATTTCATTATCTAATAGCTGCCATCCAACAGGCAATGAATTATAGGTGAGGATCCAAGATGCGGTTTAACGATTTACTACGGTGGTGACATCACTGTGAGAAAATGATCACGTCGCATCAGATGAAGGGCTGCTGGCAGTCTTTGTACCAGTCAAGCACATGCAGTGTCAAAACAGCATCTTCTGTCAACACTATTTCACTTTTTTAACTTATTTCTTTTTTCTAATAAACTCAGTGCTTGTGTTCTAAATGCTATTAGCAGCTTTACAAGGACTGTTAGATTTTAATTAATTTCCCTCTTGCACATTTTTCAGCTAAGATAATAGAAATAAAAAACACAACGTAAATTAGATCCTCGAGGCTTAAATTCTTTCATGATTCAGACTACAATTATAATGAACAAAAAGCAGATGTCTTTTCTTCCTGTTTCAGTTGGTGTTTTGGCTGAAATCATTTTTTTTTTGCACAGGAACGTTACATACATATGGCTGGAAAAAGCTCAGAGTTCAGGGAAAATGAAGAGGAAACCGATATCACTGTCTAACGCTAACCTCAGTATGTCAGCTTTTCTCTCTTCCTTGAAACCAGACAAATAAGCTCAGTTAAAAAACTGAAAGCATATACTGAAAGCATAATGGAGTGTGTGTCGCCAGTGATGTTTTCTCAGAAGGGTTTGTGCAAGTTGGGTGACAGGTATGTAGAGTGTGCCTGTGTGTGCCTGTGTGTGTTTGTGTGTGTGAGAGTGTGTGTGCGTGTGGTTCACTCCAGAAGCTGGGGTTAAAACCCCACTGTAGGCACAGGATGATCTATCTGTCTATCTGCCTGCCTGCCTGCCTGCCTGCCTGCCTGGTCTGTCTGTCTGTCTGTCTGTCTGTCCGTCTGCCTATCCACCCCTCCTCTGTCCCTGTTCTAGCCTGCAGCTATGCAGGCCTAATTGTTTACCAAAGAGTTTCGCCTCATTTGGTCCTGGAGATTGGGCCTAATTAACACTGAGTTGTCTGAACAGACAGGAACGCTGTCCACTCCACTTTTAATCTAATCTGTACTCCTTCAAAAAATAATGAGATCATTTACACCTCATTAAGGCGCTTGGTAATGTCCAGGCATTCATCATAATGATTGCTTATCATTTCACTTTGCAATATTATCCCCTCTATTGAGACTGTTCACACAACTGCCAAGAGGGTCTTAATTGGTCGTGTGTGAAATCACTGAGCACCAAGCAGCTTGCGTGTGAAGTTCTAATTTGCATGGTGCGTGTGTGATTGTGTGCGCCAGTGTGGGTGTGTGTATGGGGGTGGCTGTAAGTGCAAATATTTTTCAAACACTGTGAAAAGAGAGCATGTTTTACAGGGGGATCTGAACGTGTCATTACATTGCTGTCCTACTGCGTGGTTTTTTATGGGAATAAAAAAAAAAGAAGCAAATTGGACCATTGGAATCTCAAACGTTATTTTGCTTAAATGTGCTTGTGTGTGTGTGTGTGTGTATGAGAGCCTTCGTGTGTGTACCATCCTAATCCCGAGGTGCTTTTAACCAAGGAACTTGTCTTCCAGTCGGAGCCCAATTTTGGGAACAAGACAAAGAGGAGAAAAAGTGTCGCCAATATTCCACTCTCTTCTTAATGAACACTTCTCTTCCTGCCCCACCCCCCTTCCTGTTTCATCGTGCCTCGCCCCCCCCCCCCTACCCAGGGGAGGCCATGCTTGACCATGAGAAGAGCAGAGGCGAGAGGGGTTGGTGGTGGGTGGGTTGGGTGCTCTTCTCCCTGGCTCTCCCAGGCTTAGAGGGGCTTAGAGGGGAGATGCCATTCGCTCCGGGCCCCTGGTCGGTGGGGTGACTGGTCGTTAATTGGTGGCCCCTGGTGTGTGAGGAAGACTGTCGGGCGGCGGAGACCTCTGGTCCAGATAGAAACCCCCAGCGGCGTGTCGGAGACCCCGGAGCCGTACCTCGGTGTCCTGCTGAGGGAACTCTGGGACGTGCTCCAGGTTCCTGGCTTCCACAGCGCTGAGAGAAGATGCTCCACCTACACGCTTTCCTGACTCATCTGGATAAAGGAGACCCTCCAGCAGACGTCTTCTCTCTCGTCTTGAACAAACCCAAACACCGAACGGGGCTGTTTCACTCATTTGCTCCCCCTACCTCCTCCTGCTTCTTTGTCATTCCACCGTCTCCTCAGGTCTCCTTTCACCCCGTCATCCCCTGATCCGGCGCTTACCGTCTCCAGCCTGACACTCAGCCTGTGTGCACAGAAGCCTTCTGGCTGCCCAGGGCAGCGTATGAAACGCGCCTGTTAACATCCTGTCAGCCGAGTCGCGCAGCGCCACTGCCACGAGGAGTGCCTGATATGATTTATTCTGTCCCAGCGGAGCGCTCTAATGAACAGAGATGTATGCTCAGCCTCTCTGTACATGTAACCTCTGCGTGTTGGCTGGGACCCCAGCGCTGTAATATGATAAGTGCCTTGTCGATAGGCTGTATGATATGTTAATCAAACTGACACATAGGGCCCGGGAGAAAGAGGGGATGGGGGGAGGTGTGTGTGTGTGTGGGATGGGGTGGGGGGGGGGGGGGGGGGGGCGGGGGGGGGGGGAACCCAGCGTTTATTTATGAAGGCTCAACCTGGGGGAGGGCAATCATCGGCTTTCCTCTGAACTCCTAACCCTTGGAGCCCCGGAGACACTGCCAATCACACACATCTGAGCTGCCCCCCCCCCTCCACCAGCAGCACATTTATGTAAACAGTCTGGTGTGTACAGTTCCCCCCCCCCCTCCTCTCTTTGGCAATCATTAAACTAATTATGAAACGAGACTGACGGACGTGCACCCGTGTTCTCGGCTCTGCAAACATGATCCATCGTATTGACCGGATGCGGCACGCATACAGTATTTGCTTCGTGCATCATCATCATCATCATACCATGTGATCTGTGTCCGTGTCTACGTGTGTTCCGCAGGGTAAACGCACAGATGTGTTCAAACAATGCTTCATCTACTTACAGGAATCGCATGAACGTGGGACGTACTCGACTCCACACACAAAGCCCAAAGAGTAAGACTCAGGGGGTGGAAGCAGGGTGGCAGAGGAGGTTAGGACTCATCTCTCCTGTCTTAGACCCACGCACCCACCAGGACCCTGCAGCCCATCCTCTCGGCCTGCGGGGCGGAAGCCTGGACCTGGCAGACGGCCGGCATGGGGCTGGATCCCAAACAGACAGGACATGAACTCTCCACCTTGGGTTGTTTTTTGCGAGCTTTTATGTTCGGTTCAGCAGGGGTGCGCGTGAAGTGGTTTTGTTATGTCATGGGACACATCTTGACAGGACAATCAGACTATTGTAGTTTTCTGCCACTTGAGATTTTTTTTGGGTCCAATGAGACGAGGTGGGACTGCAGATTAGGATCTCAGCTTCTTACAAAAAGAAAGGAAAAATGACTAAATGTCTTACAGATCGGCCGCTCTACGACTAGCTGTTTTTGACCGGCTGTGATTTAACTGGTTGTTAAATATGCTGCTTTGGCTGCTGTGACTGGTTGCTCTGTGACTTTTAGTCATGTGACTGGTAGCGCTGTGACTTTTTAGTCATGTGACTGGTAGCACTGTGACTGTGCCTGCTCTGTGACTGTGGTCAAAACGGCAGCCCACGTTGTGAAAGGGTACTAATGCTGGAATTGTGATTTAAAAAAAACATGTTCTACATGACCTTTGACCTGTATCTACTTGCCAGTAAGAGGTTGACAGTAATGCTTTGGCCAATCACTGTAGCCCTCTCTTAACTGCGGCAGATTTGTGGACTAATAAAGACTCAACAATGAGGTGAAAATGTTTTCATTTGGGGGGATTTCAATGAACATCGGTGCAAATGTTCTTCAAACTTATCAAGCGTGTTTTATGTAGTTCAAAAGTTGATTTGTAGCATGCTGTGGAAAAGACAAAAACCTTTATTATTCGAAATACAATTTCGTAAGGATTTTGGCTATTTAATCTGAAACCTTTTTTTTCATATAGTTTTTCAAATGTGTCTTGTGGGAGGGAGTGTGAATCAGAGCCTTGCATCTGTTAGCTGAGAACAAAGGTTTGTTTGTGTGCCCTCAATCACTCTTGCTCATGAAAGCAGACACTTACTTGAAAAAAAGTTCTTTTTTCCAGGGAAAACACTCTAAACCAACATCTGGGTATAAATTTGCAGAACGCAAATACAGGGCTGATTGTGTGAGAAGTAGATGTGGGACGCATACGAATAGCCCCCCACCAACCCCTCTTCCTCTTACCCCCCCTCCCTTCTCATGCCCCTCTCCTCCTCCAAATAGTCCTGCTCAGTCCTCCTTCCCCCCTGCCCCTCCGCCCCCCGCCCCTTCACTCTACATCCATACAACCCCGCATAATGTACAATAAATCAACAAAGAAGCCTTCGCGATACTTCACTGTTTTATCTTTCTTCCCAACAGGACCCCCCCCCCCCCCCAAAAAAAAAGACGTTTTCAAAGCTTTGCTTTTTGCTCTTCTCTTCCCCCTGACACTATAAACCGCCAATCTGACTTCTATCATCTCACAAAAGATTGATAAGATGATTGGCCTCTCTTTATCTTTCTCAATAGTTTTTTTTATTTTTTGATAACATTTTATAAAAAAATAAGAAAAATACCCCAAAGAGTGTAAAAAAAGAGAGAATAAAGTGGCAAGTGTGCATCAGAGCTCTCGGTAGCCGGGGGAGGCTGGATGCTGAATGGAACGGCCATGGGAAGTCTGGGAACGAGGGCTCCTTGGCAGGCCTGCCAGGTCAGTGTGGAGCCCCCACACAGCCCAGTCTGCAGCACCAGGTGTCCACTCAATTCAAATGATACTCTTATTCATAGACTGGACTGGAGTATTAAAACTCACAAATTTGCAACTGAATGCAGATATAATCCTGGAAATATATGTCCCCATTAATGACTATCCCTTTCAAGGAACAAGGCAGCCTTTGTGTAAGACTTTATGTATATTTATCAAGGTTTAAAAGGAGAGGCAGGGTGGGGGACTCTGAGAGGAAGGGTAGTGGGGGGGGACTTTCCAACTGTTTACATGTTAATTCAAAACTTAACAGCCCTTGTCCCAGAACAATTTATGCTCAAAATGCTAATCCTTTCACTTTCCTTTTTTCTCTTTTTTTTGTAAGTTTGTGCACTTGACTGTACATTTGTTAAAGCATGCAAATAGTTTGTGTGACACAGCTGAAATATGTTTCAATAAACAGAACTGTTTTTCTAATGCTGCTAAATGTTTATTTTAGTTTTTTTTGATATATCATATATATTGTTGTGCAGGATATAATAAAGCAAGGTAAGCTAATAATTTACAGTATATCTGCACATAAATACAGAACAATAAACAGTACATAATACAATAGATTTTCAATAAATTTTCTGACTTAGGTAATTTAGTCATTAAGCATTTCTTTGTTTTATTCTATGAGGAATAATTTGTAAATTCATATAAATGTGAGTAACGTGTAAATGAAAACTCCTCTGAATACTGCAAATGTATTACTGTTGATTTAAAGATGGGAAAAATAGAGAAAACGACAGAGAGACAGAGGGAGAGAGGGTTGTGTGTTATGAAATGTGGTCAGCTCAGGCACCATAGCAACTGGTCAAGGGTCCACCGTGCAGGAATGTGGCTAATGAAATGCTACAGTCTCCCCCCTTTCCTCACCCCTCTTTCCCCCCATCCCCTCCCCATCCTCTAAACCTTCTCTCCCATCCCCAAACCCCTCCCTCCCCTCAAAGGCTCTCTCCTCCCCTAACCCCTCCCTCCTCCACCCCATTCCTCCCCTCACTTCTCCCTCGCCTTACCCCTTCTTTCCCTCCCCTCACCCACCCATCTTTTCTCCAACCCTCCCTCCCTCCGTCACCTCATCCCCTCTTCTTCCTCTCCCCCTCTCTTTGAGGTGTTGAGTTAGGGCAGGATCTCGTGTTGCTTAATTGTTACAGTAAATTACATTTAGAAAGTTCAAAGCAGTGACATCTCAAACTTGCTATGTACAGTGAGTGACATTTTTTTTGTATTGCTTTTCATAAATTATTGAACAATTATTGTATCATACAATAATGTATTGTATGAATGATGATGTATGATAGACTTACATGCATAGATAATTTCATACTACATCTGACATTCATGAGATTTTTTGTGTGATCTGCCATCGGTAAAGTATCTGCCTCAATGGCTAAAACATGTTGTTTCTAATTCTTAAATGATCATACAATTCCCCCAAAAATACACATTTTAGAAAATGTCTCTAGCTATTTTGCACTCGCAAAATTCCATAATTACCCCCCCGGAATTAACATGAAAATATCTAATTAAAGTGGAAGTACAGATAAGTGAGATCTATCTCTCATCAGGAGAATCTGCATGGATATCAGCAGTGCTGTCTGTCTGCTTCTGTCAGGCTAATTATGATGCTAATAACAGCACTCCAAACAAAGCAGGGAAAGCGGAGGAACATAATGCTCTCTCTTACAAAGGGGAGGGGGGAGTACACAGGATTGTGTGGGTTACAAGACTGTGGGCTTCCAGAAAGGGGGAGAGCTGGGTTTCTGCCTAAAAGGGCTGCGCTCACCATTTTACGTGATCACCTGAATTATGCACAGCTCATTGTGTTCAAATATCATAAATTGACGGATGAATACCCACAGAACCACCCCCCACTCAAACGCGGGGACAAATTACTATTTATGTAGCCCAGGAGCTGTGGAGAGACAATTAGTCATATTCGTATGCTGAAATTAATTGACGGAGATGCGGGAGACAGAGGAAGAGAACAAAGAAAGCTTTTTGTGAGTTTCTCCATCTGACAGGGATAATGAGATATATGAAATTGAAATTCCTCAGAGTGGGGGGTCCTGTTGACAAGGCTATTTTCCGTTGTGCTCCACTCTCCGCTCCTTTGTGTGCCTGTTTACGCTCATTTGGCCCCAGTGTTTCTCCCTCGCTCTAAAAGCATGGTCCTCTCCACCCCGACAGAGAGAGGGCCACACAACACACACACTCAATTTCTCTCTTTCTCTTTCTCTCTTTCTCTTTCTCTCTTTCTGTCTCTTTATGTCTCTCTCTGTCTCACACACACACATGGACCGACACACACTTACAAAAACACACGCACACACACTGTGTGACTACGCTCACCTCCTCTCACACACTCACCAGCTCAGCACCGTTCTTTATTATTTCCTAAAACATTGAAGCATTGAAAGTAAAAAAAAAAAACTGCTGTGGACTGCATGACAAGTATAATAAACAAATAAATATTCATAAATGTATGTAAATATCTGTATATTTAGACGAGTACACATACAGTGTGTTTATAAAATATGTGCTACTATGACTCTGCTGTTGCTGTCGACTACCCTGTCAGTGGATGTTCGGTGGAAATTTAGAAAAGATATTATGAGATAAAAGGACCATTGTGGTTTTAATGGGACTATGGGTTATGTCACCTTTCACCACAAAACATACATGAGAAAACATCTCACGACATATTCTCTCACGGTCCCTAAAACTAAACTGACGTTACAATCTTCAGCGTGATGTTTTATCCATGAGGAAGAGATCCGCAAATAAAAGACTTGCTCAGTCTCTGGGAACAAAGGAGAGATCAAATATGGGATGTTCTAGATATAATACAATTCAACAGAGTTTGAAGAATATCATTTGACTGTGCACGTCTTCGTTGTTTTTTTCATCCGACAGTCAGATGGCTGTGTCCCTCATCCGAGAGAGCGTGCTTCACATGTGAGCGTCCGTGTGAGGAATGACAAAGTGGGAGTCTTTCCGGAGCAGAGACTGGGGTGGGACGGGAACGAAACGCGGCGCCCAATGACTCCACTTTCCCCCGTCCCTGGAAACAGGAAGTCCCACAAGCTGGATAAACACCCAGATGTGTTTCGGGAGGGAGGGAGGAGGGACAGTGGAGGCGAGAGAAGGAGAGGAGGGGGAGGGGGTCCACGAGATAGTCGATCTGTCATCTTTGACGTGTCCGACTCCGGGACTGTCTCTCTCGGAGCACGGTCTCTGCCCCGTGTGCCGGAGCGTGTGTGTGCTCATACAGCCCCAGACTCAGACACGTGTTGGGTCGTCTACAGAATCGGAGGGATGCACGCAAGGAGAGGGTGTCACAAGTGTAGAGGAGGAAAGAAAGAGAGAGAGAAAAAGAAAACGACAAAGGAGGGAGAGGTCGAGAGAAAGAATTGAAGAAGAGAACCGAAGAGAGACACACAGAATGTCTGTGTGTGTGGTGTGTGTGTGTGTGTGTGTGTGTGTGTGTGTGTGTGTGTGTGTGTGTGTGGTGTGTGTGTGTGTGTGTGTGTGTGCTGCAGAGATCCGTGGGTGTGGTTAACCAGAGGTGAGGTTTTATGACTTGCAAACGTGACTGCAGCTTGTTTGCCTAGAGGGCCCAGTTAGCATGTCTGACAGCTGAGGAGAGATTTTCTATTAATCCAGTTATTTAAAACAGGGGCACTTTTGAGAAAAATACCCTTTCAGAAAATCCCCTGTGAACACACACAGTAACAGAGACATACCAATAAACAGAGCTACTGTATGTGTACAAAAGTGAATGTAAAACGGTACAACAAAACACACACAATTATAGCGTAGGCGCATTAACCTTGATTGAAAAATAGAATGAATTGATAAATAGTGAAAGTGTCTCACTAGAACAAGCTGACATTGTATTTTTTCTTTTCTACTGTCAAAGGTTACACACCATCTTACATCTTATTGAATGTTAGCATAGCTGAACACTTAAAGTACACTTAAATAAAATAAAATAAATAGACTTAAAACTCCCTATCCTGTGTGTGCAGTTGATCACTGAACTGTGTGTGTGTGTGTGTGTGAGAGAGAGAGAGAGAGAGAGAGAGAGAGAGAGAGAGAGAGAGAGAGAGAGAGAGAGAGAGAGGAGAGAGAGAGAGAAAAAAAAGAGAGAGAGAGAGATATGACTGCTGTTGACTCGCTGTGCCGGAGGTGCGCGTCACCACATCGCTCCGGTGACAGAGGATGAAAAGACCCAATTCCTCCAGTGAAGTGGAGTCTGACTGACTGGCCCAGAGCCCTTCCTGCCTATTGTTCTCTGCTCAAAGAGGGAGTTCGAGGAGAGCTTCAGATACTGCTGCTGGAGAGGCCCTGGCACACAGAGATGGATGGAGGACTGACACCAGGGCCGGCGCTGAGGAGGGTTGCACCAAACTACAGCTAATGAACAAACTCACATTGAAAGTCCATGTGATGATTTTGCGGGTGTTTCTGTTGGACCGTGTGTCCTGCTTTTCTGCTTCTGAAATGTCCCTTCTCCCCACATCGTCCAAAACATTGCGATGAATGTTAGCTTTTGAACACTCAAGTACCACAGACTGTATCCACAAACAAACACCCAGAGACAAGTCAGGTAACCATGCTTGCTTTTCCTGTCCACTCTTAGCTAAGCTAACCCATGTTAGTCTGGTCCACTATGAAGTATATAGCAAGGTAGCCTCGCTACAAGACATTGTCCTCTCAGCTAGGCTAACCAGCATTAACCTGGTTGCCTCAAGGTAGGGTTTAGGGCCTTGTCATAGACTGGAGGCTTCTAGTGTCTGTGATGGATGTTATCAGCTCCCATATTGATAAGCAAAGCAGAAAGAGCCGGGGGGTGGAAGGGGAGGGGGAGGTGGAGATCAATCAGCTAATAAAACAAATCAATAGCATAAAACCGCAGAAAAAAGTGAAGTCATTCATTTGCCTAGACAGGAGGATTCCACCAACCGCAGTCATTGATTGGCTGAAGGTTTAGGAGGAACCCAAAGGGGGTATCATATTAGTGAAGGGTTGGTTGTGGGTGGGGTGGGGGCAAGAGTAGGTTGACCGATGGATCAATTTCTTATAAAGTCTCTCTCTCTCTCTCTCTCTCTCTCTCTCTCTCTCTCTCTCTCTCTCTCTCTCTCTCTCTCTCTCTCTCTCTCTCTCTCTCTCTCTCTCTCTCTCTCTCTCTCTCTCTCTCTCTCTCTCTCTCTCTCCTCCTTTGTCTCTCTCTCTCTCTCTCCCTCTCCCTCTCCCACTCATTCTAACATGCTGTCACCACAGATTCTGCTGAATGTGAGCTCCCGTTTATGGTACACTCTGTATGCCTACCCAAGCATGAGACTAACACACAAACTGCCCGCTGTCCAAGGGTCAAAGGTGAGGCCTAATGTTCCATTTTTATCAATTCTATTATTGTAATAATTAGTGATCAATATCATTGTGGTGATGCCGGGGCATGCTTTATACAAGACACTCCAAAGAATAATCCCTTTAACATTTTCATTAGTAAATACTTGGGGTGCACTTGTTTTATGTTATCAAGTATAGTTTATTCATTACTCAACGGAGCAAATAGAAATGTCAGAGAGAAATAAAACACACCTGAAATAGACACATTCAACCTGTGTCTGTATGTAGACCTAACCTCTCTCAGATAACAGGCCTTAATCCACACCTCATAGCTTTCAAAGAGAATGACCCAGTCACTGGGCTTCGACTCTAATGAGGTTAAAGTAGCACTGTGCATTGTGTTTATAGTAAAAGATATCTTCTCAGCAAGTGACTGTGAGGGGAAACTTCCAGACTGAGTGATGGCGCTCAACCGCTGGCCAGAGCTCATCCGGGCTCAAGACACGCCACGCTTTCTCTGCAACCATCGGAAGAGAACCAGAGAAGAAAAGCTGGTGATGGGAGATTGACGACTTAAATACTTCATCAATCAATGCTGCGGCCAATGTGTTGCTTTGTGATTGGTGGAGAATTCAGGCAATCCATCTTTCCAAGCCGGGAACGAGCTCTCAGGATTCCTCTCAGGTACTATGTGACTCCGTTATTTCCAGGGTTAACCTGCTGCACTGTGCGTTGGTGTGTGTGTGTGGGTGTGTGTGTGTGTTGGGCGCCACACCTTCAGCTGTTATTAGTGTCTCTCTGACATGCAAACTGCCACAATAAATGTTGCACACACACACTCACACACCCAGTGTAGCAGGTTAACATCAGAGTGCTCTCCAGTCAACCAGGGAACAACAACACAGTACTAGTGTTGATATGCCCAACGTCACTGTTGTCATCCGTTCAAACATTATTACCAAAACAGAAACCCACCAAAATCACCTGCTTGGTTACATTAGTATTCCTAGTTAACAGGAAGTTATATTTGATAACGCAGTACCACTTTGTATTTCTCGGTTTCCCTCTCCTGCACTCTCTCTCCTCTCCCTCGTCTCTCACTCTCTGCTCTCTCCCGTCTCCAGTTTCCAGTGGTTATAGAAATACTGAAGCCCCTGGGTTTGGTCAATTAAAATACATCCTTTTTTTCTTGGCTCCCGGAGCCCGGTGCTAGAATAACTATGCACGCGTTAGCCACGTTTAGCTCCTGGAGGAGTTAGCCTGTGTTGTGTCAGCCAGCCACTCACAGCTAAAGCAACAAACCCTGCCAAGACAGAGGGAGTGGGATGAGGGAGAGAGAGAGAGGGGGGGGGGAGAGAGAGGGAAGAGAGAGAGAGGAAGGAGAGAGAGAGGGTGAGAGAGAGAGGGAGAGAGAAGGAGAGGAAATCCCAGATCTTGTAAAACCGTAAGGTTGAGTTCAGTGAGCGGGCCTCTGCCTGCCATTTCGGAGGCCCATGCTAAGCTCCCGGCTCGGGCCGGAATCCTCTCGCTTATCTCTGAAATCCAACATGAAATCCCGTCGAGTGTCGTGTGATCCCCAGACTAGGGTTGGGCAGGAGAGTGGGGATGGGGGGTGCGCAGTCCGACCTGCTGGGGTGGGGTGGGGATGAAGGAGCAGGGAGAGCAGGGGATGGGTGAGGTAGTGTGTTGAGATAGTGTGCGAAGGTGGGCGAGGGATTGTGCGAAGGTGGTCGAGGGAGTGTGTTAGGTAAGGGGGGGGGGGGGGGGGGGTGATGTGGGAAGGGGGGGGGGGCGGGTGCAGCGGGGGCTAAAGAAGCTACGTGGTGGTTTCAGAAACACTATCCTCAAACATTCTCACAGAGATCCCACTTCCTCTAGGGCCTCCACCTGGATACAGTAGGAACTTCCCCAGAGGACCAGCCCAGCAGAGCTGCCTGTCTGCCCAGAGCACAACCTAGAGTAACCTTGGTCTCTTGTTAGGCCGGGTTGTGAGTGTGATGTGTGTTTGTGTGTGTGCATGTGTATGTTCCACTCATGTTTAATGTGTACATGGCTGGATGTTAGGGGGGGGGGATGTGTTTTGGTCTATTAATAGCTCTAAGCGAGAGAAAGGAAATGGAGTCTTAAGTATTTCGTTTTGCTCCGTTGCACCTTCTTATTAGGAGGGAGCTCAATCTGTATGGAATAATGACGGGGGAATTGCAAGCTTGCTCCTATTATAATAAGGAGATGCACACAATGCAATAATCCAATTATATTACTTAAAAGCAACTTGTCCCATCTCTTTTGGATGCGTTAGACATTGTTCAACCGCAAATTCTTGTTGTGTTTGTCTCTCAAACACGCACGTGCACGCACACACGTGCTAAAACGCACACACACACTGGCACGTGTGGCAATCGTTGAAGCACTTTAACGCAGGTAGGTTTACACGCGTGCACACACATACAAAACACATTAACGCGCCGTACAACTAAACAACATACAAATAAGTGAGCAAGATTTTCTGCGACATTAAGTTTGATGTCTGAGACATTCGAGGTGATGTCTGAGACATTCGAGGTGTGTGTGTGTGGTGGGAGGGGGGGGGGGGTGACGTGGGGGGGTATAAAGCAACCATTTCTCATTCTTCTATACAACTCCCATTAGACCATAGCCAGGGACGTCAACATTAATTAGTCCTGTCGCTAATGGACACGGGTCGTGACTCTGAGCGGACAGGCCACCGAGAGGTCACCAGAGGTCAGCCCTTCGGTATGGAATCATATAAACAATCATCTATAAACCACCAACCAGTCAATCTCTTTTAACACCCCGTCCACTTCCTGGTTGGCTGCTCGGGAGGGTCAAAGGTCACAGCATGAGCCTGAGTCAGGAAAGGATACACAAACAGGCACGCATGTACACCAATGCACATGAGACACAAAGATTGATACTATTTCGTTGGAAATTAGCACAAGCTGGTTGATATAAACGGTTTAGTAACGGTAAATGAACTATACAGATTTTTACACTAAAACAAGTTTTACAGTCGTATAACTCTCATAGTCCTTTTGAGGAATGGGTGTCAAAGGAAGTCTTTTATATTGCACTATTCATCTCATGTTCAATAATGTTGTGGTGTGAATGATATTAGTGCGTTACTCTGGCAGGGGTAATGGTGTATCCCCGTCACAATGACGTTCACTAATTTGAGAAAGAGAAGAGGGGTGGGAGGGAGAACAAGAGAGTGAGAGGGGAGCTGGAAGATTAAATGAGAGAGAGAAAGATAGAGTAGACATAAAAAAGAGAGAGAGAGAGAGAGAGAAAGAGAGTAAATAGAAAAGGGAGGGAGAAAGAGAGGGGAAGGATGGAAACAAACGCTAGAGGAATTGAATTACCAGGGCCTTTTCTCATCACCATTTGTGCGTCTTTTATGGCTCACCAGTACGAGATGATGTTCCCATGACCCGTACACAATACACAGACGTATTACTCAATCCTGCCACGATGAAATTCCTGCAAATAAAAAACCTTTGTCCTCGGCCAAGGCTAATTATCTGACAGATTGGCCCCCTGGTGTCTGGGGTTACAGTGTGGCGGCCATGTTTCGGAACTCCACTCCCCCCCCCTCCCCAGCCTTCCCAGAGAGAAGCCACTTTGACAAACTCCCAGAGGGCCTCATTCTT
Organism: Osmerus mordax; assembly: GCF_038355195.1. Lineage (NCBI taxonomy): Eukaryota > Metazoa > Chordata > Actinopteri > Osmeriformes > Osmeridae > Osmerus > Osmerus mordax. The sequence goes on from NC_090055.1 coordinate 9,319,898, forward strand.
TTCAAGAGAATTATTTTTTCTTCTTCTCCTCTTTCTCTTCTTTAGCCATCTATCCATCAAAAATCAGGAGAGCGTGGTGTTTGTGAGTGTCTGTGTGTGCTTTTGTGTGTGTCCGTGACAGCAGTCATTTTGTCGTTTAAAGGGTGTTCTCAAGCAGAAATATTTAATCTTTCCCGGAAAATAAGGTGGGTGGTCAGTGGATTCCAAAAAATAAAAAAATTAATCAAGCTCACTTCATTCTGAGCAAAAAGACAACAAACAACAATAATGGAAATGTTACTTTAAATTTTTGCAAATAAAACACCACCTCTACAATGTTTTCTGTTGGCCAAGTTACTTATATTCAACAAGAAGTCACCTCCAGTGAATGATTTGGCATTGCCTTAGATAGAAGTGAAGGGGTGGTCACAAGGATCAGTAAAGTCTGAATTGGCGATTCAGTCTGCTTGCAACAACCGTTAGTCATTAGAGGTCGGACTGTCTAAATAAATGACAACACATGTTTACAGGGCCTTGGGAGGAAGTCCTTTTCCTCCTCTCAGCCTAATGATGCATGTCAACCCAGGATAGGAGCTCTATAGGACTGTTTGATCCAACTCACTCAAGACCCATTTAGTCCAGTTCGGCTGGCAATTCTGAAAAAAAGAGATCATGTTACATATGGAAGCTGTGAAAATCTGCTACACAGATATGGCGTGTGACTGAAAACGTCGTTAAGTGCATTTCTCCGCGTCGAGGGACGTGACTGAAGTGTTGCGGGGTCTCCGCGTGAATGTGTGATGTGTTCGGGGTTTTTTGTGTGTGTGTGTATGTGTTTTGTGTGACGTGCTTACGGAGTTTGTGAAAGTGTGCAGCATGAGTGTGGGGTTGTGTGTGAGTGTGGGGGTTGTGTGTGAGTGTGGTGTTGTGTGTGAGTGTGGGGTTGTTTGTGAGTGTGAGGTTGTGTGTGAGTGTGGGGGTTGTGTGTGAGTGTGGGGTTGTGTGTGAGTGTGGGGTTGTGTGTGAGTGTGGGGGTTGTGTGTGAGTGTGGGGTTGTGTTTGAGCGTGGGGGTTGTGTGTGAGTGTGGGGTTGTGTTTGACGTGGGGGTTGTGTGTGAGTGTGGGGGTTGTGTTTGAGCGTGGGGGTTGTGTGTGAGTGTGGGGTTGTGTGTGAGTGTGGGGGTTGTGGGAAGTGTTTGGCTTCACGTGTGAGCGCACGTTGTGTGCGTTTGGTGCAAAGTTTTGCATGTGTTTGCATATGTTTGGGTGTGCTTGGTCTGTATGTGAATGTGTGCTGGTGTGGGTGTGTCTGGGTCTGTGTTTGGGGGATGGCTGGTTCTCCTGGCCTGAACCCAAGCGTGTGAGCCCAGAGTATTGAGAGCTCGTTGTGGGTGAAGGTCACCGAGTCCTGCCCCTCCCAGCTGAAACAGACATATGGTTGAGGAGCACCTTGAACAGGTCTGGGTGACCACAGCACACACACACACACACATACAGCACCAAACAACAGCCATGGTGCACACATCAAGTCAGCGATAGACACAGAGGGGCTGAAGGACCCCACTCGACAGGTGCAGAGAAAAAGTGAAGTGTGTGTGTGTGTGTCAGAGAGAGAGAGAGGTCACAATCAAAGTGAGCATCATCCGCACAGGAACATCTCATGCATCCTAGCAGACTGTTTTTCTCTCTCTCCCCCACTCTCTCCCTCCTCTCTCTCTCTCCCTCTCTCTCCCTCCCTCTCTCTCCCGCCCTCCCTCACTCTATACGGTATGT
>NC_090055.1:9321849-9362468 GCF_038355195.1 Osmerus mordax
ACGCATTGACTCTTGTCAAAATATATGATTCCAGACAACACAATTGGACTGACTTTCATACGGTTTCGTTGGAGATCAATTGAAAAGAACCGAAAAATTGCCAAACACACGCTTCCTTTGCGCTGTACTGGTCAGAGCTGTGTCTGTTTGAGCTGGATGCCTCGGAGGTGTAGTGTAAGGCTTACTCCTCCCCATCCCCCACCCCCTGCCACCACACACACACACACACACACACACACACACAGAGACACACACACACACACACTCCCAGGAGGACTCTTCTGTCGGAGGCGTACATAAGGTCATCAGAAACACAAGCACAAAGAGCCAGGGAGCAAAAGGCAAAATGGTTTGTGTCGATTTAAGCAAGAGGGTAATAAGAAGAAGGGGAAAAAATCAATAGCAGCATAAAATTGATTTAGTGTGTGTCATAAAACATAAGTAAGTGCTCTGAGATAGAGAAACCTGAGTCTCAATTTAATCTGCGCAAAAGCTGCACTGTACAGATGAAGTGTTTTGGAGAGAGAGAGAGAGAACACAGAGAGGAGGGAAGAGGAGAGGGAGATAGGGAGAATGATAGAGAGAGAAACGACAAGGGTCATAGAGATGGAGAGAGCGAGAGAGCGAGCGTGCGAGAGAGACAGAGACAGCGGGAGAATAAGAGAAAGAGAGCAAGAGAGGGGGAGGGAGAGAGAGGGCGGCTGGAGATGGAGAGGGAGAGATACAATAAAAATCTAAGAGACAGACACTTAATTGTCATATTAAAGACTCTCTCCAGAGCTTGCTGGAGTGGAAGTAAGATCCCATTCATCATCCTGCTAACAGCCACGGGAATGAAATCACAATTAAAATCTGCTCAATATTGTCCCCGGGGATGTTTTGCGAGCATTAATTTTTTCCATCGATTCTCCACCCCATAAATCAGAAATGTTTGCGGCGCATGTAATGGTTTATGGGGAAAGGATTATGGTTTTATGAAGCTAATGCTGCAGAACTCTCTCATTCACCCAGGCCCTCCCTACCTCCCTGGCCTCCCTCCGCCTCTCCCCAACAGACTCCTGGCCTCATAGACTCCCAGCCTCCCATTTTTTGACTGGTTTTGCACACGCTGATGTAAACAATCACAACACAGGCACAACACTTGACAGACAAAATCAAATCCCCACAGTGAACAGGATATTATCCACATCTAGAAAGATCTATCAAACCTACAGTCATTTCACGGTGACATGTAAAAGCCTAGTAACACATGAATAGACACGTAACATTATCCGTGTTTTGGAAATGACACACCTTCCAGGATCCTTCACAAGAGAGCATGCTTTGCTTATGAAGTTGTAAAGTGACAAGGCTGAATGGAGGGTTGGAGAGGGTCTAAGTAGGTCCTCACTGCTGTCGGAGACCAGCAGGGCTATTTCCCCTCCCTGTCTGCCAGCCCGGCGCAGTGATCCCAGACTGGGGCTGTCATAGCTGGTTGAGAGAGGGGGAGAGAGAGACTTGGTGCTGGGTGTCAAATCATCATCACACAAAGCAGTCCTGACGGGGGCTGAGGAGGGAGATGGATCATCTGGCTTTGTGGTGCGAGGAGACGCTGGTCCCCTGATACAGACATACCCCAGAACCCCCCCACCCCACCCCATCCCATCCCCCTTCTCTCTCTCCTCTCTCTCTCTCTCTCTCTCTCTTCTTCTCTCTCTCTCTCTCTCTCTCTCTCTCACACACACACACACACACACACACACATACAACAGCCTTTCACACTAAAAAGAGGTAATTCCTTCTCCTGAGGGTCAACAGCCTAACAAGACCGGATTATAGTGTGTGTGTGTGTGTTTGTGTGTGTGTGCAATGTTACTGTGACAACGTGCATGATATAATACTCGACAGTTGGCCTCAATATGAAGATGAAAAACTATAAGTCTTATGTGTGTCTGCAGGTTCCAGCAAGGGCATATTACAATGATGAATGGAAAGAGAAATATGTAGAAGTGCTTGTGTACTTGTGTGTGTGTGTGTGTGTATGTACGTGTGCATGTGATTCCCAGACATGACTTTTACAGAGCAGGATTGTAAGGAGAGGACCTGGGATGTGTTTACCTGACTGACAGCTTTACACGCAACATTAAACTGCTCCATGGACAGAACACATAGTGATATTAGATGTTGTAGCCTGGAAAACTCCAAGGACTGGACCAGATCAGTGTGTGTGTGTGTGTGTGTGTGTATGTATATTCTAATGCAACATTTCAATTGCATGATGCACCTTTGGATTGATGTCCCTTGGCTCCTCTTACTTACGAAATGACTTGTTCATCGAATGATATATCAATGGGCTTCATCAACCACACTGTTACCGAGAAGAAAACCACGCGCAGATATTGTCACTCAGGGGCAATGCAAACAGTGTGCTCCGCAGGATAAATATACAAATCATTTCGAAAAATAATACACGTCGGAATAACGGCATCGCATTGAATTATATGTCGTTGAGCGATAATAAATGTTTGATAAGAGATCAGGGATGTAAAGTGCCGAGGAGGGGCCGCGATAGGCATGAAATAAAAGCCATCCTAAACGCGCCGCTGTAATTCAATCTGCGACGGCAATCTTTACGGTACGTCCGGGGCCTCCGACATGTGAACGGGCGCCGCGCTCCTCGGACACGCCGCGGATCTGCGACTCCCAGATAAATTCCCCTGACAGTCGGCGCATCGCTCCCATAACCGGTGACACGGGGTGATTTTCCGCCCGTGACAAGCCGCTGTATTGAGTATGATAACAGTTACTTTGTCTTCATCCACTGGAGGACTATAATATCCATCCGTTTGATGATCCAGCAAACCAAGTGCAGCACTTCTGGATCAATCTTCATACAACGCTGCCTGTTGTCTAACAAAGAGCCCAGAAATGGGATCATTCAATCACTCTGGGCCTGTCTGCCTGCCTGCCTGAATGTCTGCCCTCTTGTCTGCCTGCCCGTCGGCTTGCTTGTCTGGCTGGCTGCCTGCTTGTCTGGCTGCTTGTCTTTCTCCCTCTCTCCCTGCCTGCCTGTCTGTCTGCTTGTCTGCCTGTCTGTCTCCCTCCCTGTCTACCTGCTTGTCTGTCTGCTTGTCTGCCTCCATCCCTGTCTGTCTGCCTGCCTGTCTGTCTGCTTGTCTGTTTGCTTGTCTGTCTGTCTGTCTGCCTGATTATTTGTCTGTTTGCCTGCTTGTATGTCTGTCTGCTTGTCTGTTTGTTTGCTTGTCTGCCTGCCGGTCTGTCTGCTTGTCTGCCTGCCTGCCTGCCTGTCTGTCTGCTTGTCTGCCTGTCTGTCTGTCTCCCTCCCCGTCTGTCTGCTTGCTTGTCTGTCTGCCTGCTTGTTTGTCTGTTTGCCTGCTTGTTTGTCTGTTTGCCTACTTGTCTGTCTCCCTCCCTGTCTGCCTGCCTGTCTGCCTGCTTGTTTGTCTGTTTGCCTGCTTGTCTGTCTCCCTCCCTCCCTGCCTGCCTGTATGTCTGCTTGTCTGCCTGTCTGCCTGCTTGTCTTTCTCCCTCCCTCCCTGTCTGTTTATCTTTAGTTGATTTGTAGTGTATTATTTCTTCCCAATCAGAATTTAATTCAGTGCATTTACATGAGTCTAATGAAAGGGCACTTTGGGAAATATATGTGATTTCAGAGGGAGGTATCTTAGGAGGAGTAAGTGTCATGCTGAAATAGCTTGTCTCATCGCCAGCTAATATGTCTCATCTTCTGCATGGATCCAAACTAACTCAATTGCACCTTTTACTGTACCCGCTTTTACTGTACTTCTTCTTATCTCTTTTCTCCACCAGAAAACACACAGAAAACGAAAGTATTATGAATCTTTAGTGACAGGAGCATAAATATCACATCTACAGTATAGTTATGCTGCATGAATGTGTGACTTTGTGGATCCGTGTGAAATCGTCTCTGAGGAAACTGTGAAGGACTGTGCTTCAGCATGAGGCCTGGTGAGTGTGCCGGTTCTCTAGCTCAGTGGAGCGCCTCTCCAACCCTTAGCTATCCTGCTGAAATATAGCTCAATCAATACGCACTCAGCAATCAACTTTGACTTGTCAGTTTTGATATATCCTATCATAGCGGCGGGTTATTCTACCTTGTCCAATGTTCTGTGAAGATGGGCTTTTCATATTCTTTATGGTTTTTCCTGTTTTTTTGCCCTCACTGACAAATAAATAAATAAAGAAGTGTTTCGCCGTTTTGAGAAATAAAACTGAGAGAAAGGAGAGAGAGAGAGAGAGAGAGAGAGAGAGAGAGAGAGAGAAGAGAAGAGAGAGAAGAGAGAGGACATGAGAGAACGATAGAGAAAACAATGAAACGTAACCCCTTTTTGGTCACCGAGTGTCTGTGTGCGTGTGTGTGTGTTTGCGTGTGTGTGTGTTTTCCCAGCCCTACCTCAGGGCTCTGGCCGTTAAACGGTGCGTCCAGAGAAGCAGAGATCACCGGGGCCGGTAATGGTTTCCTCTAAATCTGCTGAGCTCTGAGGAACACTAACAGCAGTTTCTCATCAGACGGCGAGGAGAGAGGCTAAAGGACAACACGGAGAGAGAAACAGAAACGCTTTGGCCCATCATGTTTGTTTTTATTACTATATCTAGAAGAAAACGGCAGTAGGTCAGCCTTCATCTGCCCAGTCGAAGATAGGAACAACTTCACAAGGGCCAATGTGATTTCAGTCACGCTTTTGCTGAGGGAACAATTATTCAATGGATGTTATTGCACACTTCTTACTGGTCAAGTTGATATTTTTGAGCAACTAGATCCCTAGAAGTCTCTCTGTGCAGAAGCTCAAGAGAAAATGAGTTTTGTTGAGGCCCTTTTTTATACATTGTTCAAGGCCACATTAATAACGATTACCTCTCTCTCATGTTCCTCGATATAGCAGAGATTTTCTTTTCTCCTGTAGACCTTCTAAAAAAAAAATGGAAGCAGCATTGTGGCATTTTAAAAAGCACCTTGGTAGCTTGACATTGTTCCGTTGAGTCTGAGCTGTGATGCCGGCGCTGTCTCATTTAGCTGTAGCCTGATGTGCTTTTCCACACAGCCATCAGAAAGGCAAAGCACCGCCACACACCCCACTTTGAACAATTTGTCTCCATCACTCCATTCATACAAACACTGAATGATTTAGCTAAAATAGTGCCCGGGTTCCAACGGGGGGTTGATTTTTTCTTTTTATTCCTCTCTCTCTCTCTCTCTCTCTCTCTCTCTCTCTCTCTCTCTCTCCCACTTTCATTTCATTATAATCTTTGAGTATGTGTGGGGTTTAGACTACTGTGCGCGCATTTGGCTTTGAAAGTCGGAAAAATTTAGCTCGGCGATATTGGCTCATTTTTCATATCCATTGTTGGCTTGTCAGTGTGTCATAGCTGTTTGGCAGAGCTGTTAGATCAGCCCAAATGGAGAAATCAGCCAGGATCTGACACGCTCATTTAATTTGGGAGGTCGGGTGCGGCGGCATGCCTCTTAATTGAAAAAGCCAGCCCATTTACAGACTGGGCGGACATTGCACCTCTTTTTTATTTTATTCGTATTAACATGGATATTCCATATGATTTCCCCCAGTAGTCGGTGTAGCCCGGACCGCTAGCGAATCTGTCATTTGTCATCATAAGCTACATTTGTCAATCTGTTGAATTCTTTTGAGTCAAAAGTCCTGAGGAAAATCACTTTGCATATAAAGAATGAGGTGGGACTTGTTTGGCCCTCTCTGTCTCTCTCTCTCTCCCTCTCCTCTCTCTCTCTCTCTCTCTCTCTCTCGCTCTCTCTCTCTCCCTCCATCTCTCTCTCTCTCTCTCTCTCTCTCTCTCTCTCTCTCTCTCTCTCTCTCTCTCTCTCTCTCTCTCTCTCTCTCTCTCTCCGTCCCTCAATGCAGCTCTGGTTCCGACCCCCGAGCCTGTGTTATTGTTTTCCATCTGTGAAATAGAGTAACAGGTACTTAATGTACCAAAAACAATTTGTACAGCGTTTCTTCCCCCGTCTCCCCCACCCCACCCCTCCTCACCCACCCCCCATCTCAGGCGTGCATGGCTCGCTGAGGGCTCCCCTTATCTCAGCCGGGCTAATCCATTTTCACACTGCGCTCTGCCGCTCTCATTTTACAGCTGACGAGATCCGTGGTTCCATGCTGGGCTCGAAATGGGACCCCCAGTCACTGAGGCCCCTTGGAGTTTGCGTAGGTAAGTGTGCAGAACAAATGCTGAAAAGTCTTTAAAAAGTTAAAGCGACTAGTTGTGCTTTTTTGTGATTTTTTTTCTTTCTTTTTTTCTATTTCTTTCTCCAGTCCCCACCTGGAGGCCTGGAGGCAAACTCTAGCCTGGTGTTTCAGGGCTGATCGCTGGTGTACAGTTGGCAGAGCTGTGCAGGAAACACACTGACATCTCGGATGTGTGTGTTTTCGTTTCCTGGCATGTGAGTGGGATTGCGTGTGTGTGTGTGTATCTGTCCATTTGTGTGTGTTTGTCTGTGTGTTTGTCTGTGTTTAGGCTGTGTGTGCGTCTGTGTGTGTGTTCCAAGGTTCCAGTCCTGTATGAGCAGAATGTTTGTCAGTGGAGGAAATTAAGAGCCCAGTGTTCAGGGTAGTGTGAGGGTCCACCTCTGCAAGGGCCTCTCCTGATAAAAAATAAAAATAAAAAAACACCCTCTGAAAAAATTATATTTGAACCCTCTCACACAGCACACACATTGTGGGTCAAAAGATTCACACTGACAGCGTCAAATATACAACAGAGAAAAGAGAACAACAGAATATTCTAGAAACATGACGCAGAGGACTGGCTCTAAGGGTCTGAAACACAATCCGAAGGGCATCAGATCTTTAAAGCCAATGTAATACGGGACCAGTTTTACATAGCTAAAATGATTATCACATAACCTTGAGAGCCCAGTGTGTGTTTCAGCTTAAATAGGATATGGTTAGTCTGGCACTCAGCCACACTCACAAGAAATGAAAGCTTACTTGCAAAGTCAATTTCCGTGCAGTACTCTGCCTTTCTTCCAATTCTGATCCATTACCGTAGTACTCAAATGAAATAGTCAAAGAATATCGTTCCACATCCCAACAGTACAGCAGAAATAGAACGCATCACTGTGATGATAATCGGAGCGAACGAAAGACGTTTTCATGTCTGTTTTCATGTCTGTTCAAGAGCAACAGTCCATGCCCACAACAATCCCGCGTCACATGTCACCCAGGGTGTCACCTACCAGGCAGGGTGGCAAGGTGCGCTGGCATGTCACCGTGCAGGTAACGACAATGTGGTCGATCCGCCTCCACAGGAGATGAGACGTTAACGAGGCTCCTTCTGTTGGCGTGGCGACGCAGGGCACCCCCCCCCCCCCCCGGCTCAGCAAGGGCCCCTGGACGGGGCCCTTCTGTCAGGCACAACCAACCAGAAACCACCCAGGGTTACACCCTGGTTCGAAAAGGTGTGAAAGGTAAACGATTGGTTGGGATCACGTGTGTGTGTGTTGGGGAGGGGGGGGGGGGGGAGGAGCAGGGGCGAGTGAAGAGACTTGAGTGAGAAATTGAGGCGATAAAACACCCTTAAAAATATTTGCACTACCGCAATCCAATCGTACCACGGTAGTATTCCTGCTGAAGTGTTTAGGCAGCAGGCTAACGGATCCTTCCGGAGAGTCTGGGGACTTTGCCATCTGTATTGTTTGTGAGTGATAGAGGTCAGAACAAAGAGCTTCTCGCCACATCAGGGAATTCCTCCTCGGCAACATCCCATCACTCTTCTGTCCTTCAAAAAAGCGTTTGATTTACTCGGGTACCGCGCTTTCCTGCAATCCCATCATGCCAAGTCATTTAAGGCATCTGTGTCCTGGCTGGCCTGCGCGCTGCAGCCCCATCAACCCCCCGCCGAGTGCCGCATCAGCGCATGCCTGCGCGGGCCGCGCCACGTGGCCTGGCCAGCCTGGAGGGCAGCCGGAACGAGGCCCCCGCCGTTCCCAGGGACTCGGGAACAGCTGGAGGTCCTCGTCTACTACATCTACTACCCAGCCTCTCGGTCTGCCTCTGTCTCTCCATCTCCCTCCCTCTCTGTCTTTCTTTCTCTCTTTCGACGTCCGTTTCTATCACTCTTTTTCTCTCTCTTCCTTCCCTTCTCTCTTATCTCTTTCGCTCCATCTCTTCCCCGCTCCCTCGCCGTCGTTCTCGTTTCTCTCTCCGTCTGTTTGGCCGTCCCTCTATTTTGCTCTCTCCCTCTCTCCCTCCCTGCCTCTCCCTCTCTCTCCCTCTCTCTTGCTACACCATCAGTCACCCCGCACTCCAGCTCATCTGTGAGACCACCTGCCTCGTTGTAAACCACCATAACACAGAAAATATAGAGATTTCGGCTCCAGCCTGTTTCTCTGTTTGATAAAAGATAACTCTGACAAAGCATGATTTGTCATGGCTTGGTCTCCGTGAAGGTACATTTGCTCACAAACACCAGAGCACAGTGACGTATCTTAGTCCAATCCAAGTCTGTGGGAGAGAATGCTTGGGGGGCGGGGGGGAAGATCTAGAAGCTTTGGACTTTTCTCTCTGCTGTAATTCCATGACTTAACTCCTTTCTGGTCTTGTAGAACTTGCCAACCAGGGAGTAACCAGATTACCTCAAAACATTAGCTATTTAGCATTAAACGTTCTACTGATGCGATTCACTGTTAAAACTAACTTAACCTCATTGAGTCAACCCCCCCCCCCTACTGTAATGGATAGGCTGGAAAAATCCCCCTGGCCCCCACCACACACACATACACACACACATTCTGTCTGACCACCCTAGAGCTAATGCAGCTGACTCCTAATCTCCTCTGAGGGTCAGGAGTAGTTCACCAGGAGGTCACAGATGAAGAATGATATTCCTTAAGTGTTCTCTTCCCCCTCTCCTGGGAGAGACGAAAAGATAACCAGGATCAGGATATCTGACCGTACAAGTTTAAAGAGGGCTTTTTATTTGTATTTTTTACGAAGATATCATTTTCGAGAAATTATTGGTCGTGTTTTTTTTAAGCATGTTTAGACTCAGCATCAGTTGAAAGATAATAATGCGTAAAAAAAATTCTCACCAACGTTTTTATCTCGTTTTATCTTTTAAGTAATAAATGGCTTTGTCAGTGGGAGTAAATGTTTTGTAAATATACTGTCCATTTTGGGTAGATTTGTCACGGCCTAGCCCTAGAATGACGCCAATGCGGAGTGCCGAGGTTTCTATACTGATTCTGAATTATTTGATCCATAACTGTAATATTATTCATTCAAATCAGAACGGTGATCTTCATTACCCATCAGTACAGAAGGTCATGTTTGAAATTGTATTACGTAACTTTCTAGTAAGTAATCTAGTAAGATCTCGTTTTTGTTCAAGGACCAGGATCTACCTTGAGCGGTTTATATAATTAACTTGGTTATCGTTTGTGTAGATCAAACTCTCTGTGAAAGTAGAATGGCCAGGGGGGAGACAAAATGCTAGCTGCTGTTGTGATGCTGCAGGGAAACAAACAAGCACCTCTCTGGATGTGGGAGGGTCCACAGATATAATCCTGAAAATTTAGTTTAGTCCCCAGTATTTTTAGACTGACTCAATGTACCAAGTATGACTTCTGTAAGCTAATTTAGATTTAGCTGGGGCTGGGGCTGTTCTATTGGGTGGGCCCTTAGTTGGGCTACATTGTTTATATTAAGATGAGGTGAGGTCTTCCCTCCCCCCTTCTCTCTCTCTCTCTCTCTCTCTCTCTCTCTCTCTCTCTCTCTCTCTCTCTCCCCCTCTTGAACTTTCTGCACTTGTTTTGAAGCTGAATCTCTGCACATGAGGGAGGCCTGAAGAGGGAGGCTGGGGGAGGAGATGGCCGACTGATTCTGAATAGAGCTGGGAGATCCATAATCACTGGCCAGATGACAGGTGGATCACATTTCAAAACGTTGGTGTGAGCGCTGACAGGGAATATATCTGCCGCCCAGACAGTGTTTTCTTAACCTCAGACTTCCTGGGAGGACGGAACTGGGTGACACACTGACAAGAAGGGTCTTCTCAGAGAGAAGCAGGCTGCAACACAGAGAGGAGCAGGCTGCAACACAGAGAGGAGCAGGCTGCAACACAGAGAGGAGCAGGCTGTAACACAGGGAGAAGCAGGCTGTAACACAGAGAGGAGCAGGCTGTAACACATGTAGAAGCAGGCTGTAACACAGAGAGAAGCAGGCTGTAACACAGGGAGGAGCAGGCTGTAACACAGAGAGAAGCAGGCTGTAACACAGGGAGGAGCAGGCTGTAACACAGAGAGAAGCAGGCTGTTACACAGGGAGGAGCAGGCTGTAACACAGAGAGAAGCAGGCTGTAACACAGAGAGAAGCAGGCTGTAACAGAGAGAAGCAGGCTGTTACACAGGGAGGAGCAGGCTGTAACACAGAGAGAAGCAGGCTGTAACACAGAGAGAAGCAGGCTGTAACACAGGGAGGCGCAGGCTGTTACACAGGGAGGAGCAGGCTGTTACACAGGGAGGAGCAGGCTGTTACATAGGGAGAAGCAGGCTGTAACACAGAGAGAAGCAGGCTGTAACACAGGGAGGCGCAGGCTGTTACACAGGGAGGAGCAGGCTGTTACACAGGGAGGAGCAGGCTGTTACACAGGGAGAAGCAGGCTGTAACACAGAGAGAAGCAGGCTGTAACACAGAGAGAAGCAGGCTGTAACACAGGGAGGAGCAGGCTGTAACACAGAGAGAAGCAGGCTGTAACACAGGGAGGCGCAGGCTGTAACACAGAGAGAAGCAGGCTGTTACACAGGGAGGAGCAGGGAACAAACCCTCTAACAGTCATACAAATAACAATTGCTTTTAGTACTTCTGGTTCAGCCCGCACAGCAAGGTCTCTGAGTGTCCAGAACACATCAATCCAAAGTGACATGCGATGACAACAAACACGGTACACCATCATGCATATTGACAACATTTCCCCACCCTAACCCTAACCAACTTTCTCGACCAAGTATTGCTCTGGAGAAACGGTATTGATTTATAAACAGCAAACACCAAATGGACACCCTACACCAGTTTTTCAATTTAGACCCTGAATGGAGCTGCCCTTGGTAATCTGAGAGGAGTGAGAGAGAGCAGGGTAAGCTGAAGCCCTGGAGTGGTAGCCATAAGCATGAAAACAAACCGCTCTCAGCGTTGCTAAATACAGCAGTCTATGTTCAGTTACTTTGTCACAAATCACTGCAAGGCTTCCCCCCAATCCGTCATTTCGGGATTACCGGGAGGCGCTGAGCGCAGACGCCGGCACACAGGCCTGTCACATGCTCACTGGGGGTAATAATTGGTATGAAATTACGTTATGGACAGCTGAGAGGTGCACCGCCATGATAGTCTGGAAGGACACTCACAGCATCCCTGTTCTACAAGCCTTCAAGGATTTGACTACTCGCTCTGAATCTCACTCTCTCTATTTCCTATTCTCTCTCTCTCTCTCTCTCTCTCTCTCTCTCTCTCTCTCTCTCTCTCTCTCTCTCTCTCTCTCTCTCTCTCTCTCTCTCTCTGTCTGCCTCTCTCCACTCTTTCTCTCCCTCATCTCTTTCTCTATTTCTGCCCCTCCCCCCCCCCCCCTCTCTCTCTCTCTCTCTCTATCTTTCTCTTTCTCTCTCTCTTTCATTCTGTCTCTCTCTCTCTTTCTTTCGTTCCCTCTCCTTCCCCCTTCACTCCTTCTTAAATCTCTCTTTTATCCCCCGTCTTTTTTACAACTTGCTATATGGATTTGTTGTCATGGGGGCCCCGGCGATCTTGCTGACACCCTTGTCAGAAAATGAATTTTTTCAGCCGGCACTTGATTGACTCCATTTGTGGAGCGTAACTCCATCAGAAGGTGCCAGTCTCATGTTCACTCAGTCATCCTTAGTCTGACTACTGCAGAGAAAAGAGAGAGAGAGATACAGTGAAAGAGATCAAGTGAAAGAGAGAGAGAGTGAAAGAGAGAGTGAAATAGAGTGATAGAGAGAAAAGAGTGAGATAAAGAGAGAGAGAGCAGAGATTACGTAAGAAGATGATCACCTGATGTGAGATAAGAGAGCTACAGTACGCCAGCCTCTCTTTCCTGCCATGGTTGTCAGTTCTGTGACTAGCAGTGACACGGCAGGCCTAGTCTGAGGAGCCGTGAACACAGATGGACTCTGCCCAGAGCAGACAGTGGATGTCCGCAGCGGTGAGTCGCACGCCCGCGAGACACAAACAACCGAGGAAATTCAGCGACGGGGGCCGCCATGTTTGTCTCGATGCGCGTCTCAAATCACACACTCCGCGACATGCTTCTGTCAGAGAACAAGAGGAACGTGCCCCCCCCGCCACGGTGGGAGTGGAAACGAGAGACGCAGAGAGGGAGACGGTGAGAGCGGAAAGGAAAAGAGATGAGAAGATGAAGGGGTGTGGTGGGGTGGGTGTGGGGCAAGCGCGAGAGCAAAACGCCAACCCAAAGGCCGCGTATCTTTCAAATTGCACCGATGCTGTTTCTGCCCGACGTCGACAGCTCCTCTCGGCTCCAGCAGCGGTCGAGGCGGCGGCGGCGTTGACCGGCCGTCGCCGGGTCGCTCGCGTTCTCCAACCGCAGCGTTCAGGACCGGACGGCGGAGCAGCTGTCTTCTCTCATTCTCCTTTCGGAGAGCGCACGTGTCAGGACCTATTTGCCACTGGTTACTTTGAGAGTGACATCAGCGATGACCCTCGTGACCCCCTCCTGACAGAGAAAGGCTTCGGCAATAGTTTTCCATTACTGGGGCGGGAGACCGGGGGGGCTGCAGCCAGATATGCCGAGATGGGGGAGAGATGGGGGAGCGGCGAAAAGGCACTTAAACCTCGTCTGCGACCCGTCATGTTTCAATATCGCCAAGATAGGCCGTGTATGAAATCAGTGTTGACCCGCCGGGGCCTCATAGTCCAGGGTTCGTCCGTCCGTCCGTTAACTCCCCGGCTCTCACCTTTGTCCCTGCAGCGGGCCCCCTCCTCCACAGCCCCCCCTCCAGCCCCCCCCCCCCCCCCCACCACCACCCGCACCTTGCAAGGCTTTGTGGATATCCCCATTATTTTTAAATCGTTTGTCTGTGCCCCCCCCCCCCACACACACACACACACGCACACACACCCACACACACACGCTCACACACATCACCCCCTGCCCTATTTTTTCTCATGCTTTCTTGTATCTTGTAGTATCTATCTGTGTGTGCGTGTGTGCATGTGTGCATGTGTGTGTGTGCGTGTGTGTGTGTGCGTTTCTGTCAATCTTCAGTTTACCCATCGCTAGTAAAGTCTGAGCGGTTTTTAAATGACCCGACAGATTGTTGCCTCAGTGCATCCAGCACGTCTGGCTGCAGAGTTTCATACAAGAGCTCTCTCACCACACAGGGGACTCTAACCCTAAACAGGCTTAGTGTTCAGAGCTGGTAGTCAATAAAGAACCAGCAAATATACCAGCCTGTAGCGGCACATAGACCAGACACACTTCAACATACAATATACACCATGGCACTTTGGCTAATGAATTTAGCTTAGATTGTGGGTGATTGTTCTGTGTGGTCATTGCTCGGTTAATTCCACATCACAGACTCCTGTCTCCCTATTGGCTGGGACTGGATAATCCCCAATTATACATAGAGACATCCCTTGCCTGGATGGACCCTCAGAGACCAAAGTGATTCATGTAATACGACTCTAATTCAAAGACGGGGGACATCCCCTCCTCATTACTCACAATCCGGAGCCCCTCCTCATAAACGCACGTGTCATCAAGTGAAGTCTTTACAGGGTCGGGCAAAAAGCATGCGCTACTCCGTCTTCCAGATAAATTACATTTATGAAAGGCGCAATTACGTGATTAGCTTCGTGCTCCAGCCTCCGCTCTCCCGCTTGCCCGGCCTCGTCTGCTCTGTAATTTCATTCAAATTACCTGTGAACCCTGGTCCGGGGCGACGGTAGTAAATGTCACGGCGACCCTATTGAGTGAACCGAGGTGTAAGTGATGTTCTCTGGGGTCAGTGGAACGCGCTAACACGACGTGTCTCTCATGGTGATGGCCCGGCGAGGAGATATGAGAGGCCTGGGCGTGCGGGGGAGTGGGTGGGAGGTGGGGGGGGTGAGAACGGAGGGTGGTGGTGGTGGGGGGTGGGGGGGTGTAAATGGAGGGTGGTGGTGGGGGGGGGGGGGTTGGTAGTGCTGGATGAAGTGGCTCTCTGTCACTCACAGCCGCACGGTGTACGGAGGCTCCAATAGGCCGGGAACAAACCAGGAGCTCTGTGGTGTCGGGCATCAAAACAGAGTAATAAAACAAAACTGGGAATCAGTTGGAGAGGATTTTGTTACGTACCTTTACAAGCCCTCTGGGTCTTCCCTCTAGCCTGCGTAGTCCCCTTAGTTTAACTTGGGATGTAAACAGTTCTGTTGAAGCGTTTCTTTGTGTGAAACAATAAATGCTACATATGTATTCAACCCAGAAGGCACAAATCAAGCATTTGAGGCCTAAGCCATAGAAGATCATATAGTTTGAGGTTCTCACAACATACAAGTTTGTGCTGAAGTTTTACGGCTTTGCACATTCATATATTAATTAGAGTGACTTCCTAGAGTATCAGTAACATTAGGCCTCATTAACTTACTCTGTATATTTGCTAATTAGCACAGGGGTGGCCACAAATTAATTACCAACTTCTACAGCCTCATGCGATTGCATTGTGTTTATTTAGTCGCTCCTATTAGCTTTTAATCTTTCTCTACTCGTAAAAAAAAAAAACAATTAGCATTTTTTGATAAACAAAAATGATGCCAGCTCGGGGATAATCAGGGGCTCTGCATGTTGCCCTGCGGAAAATTACCCCTTCAGCTAATTTGACCCCAGACACCCCTCCAAAGTCCAAACACAGCGTTGCTGGTTGTTGTAGTCAAGACAAGGTTGTAAAAGACAAACAGGAACGAATGGATCCCAGCTCGGCAGCGTATTTGTGAAACAATTTCATTAAAGACCTCAGAACAGCCTCAACTTGTGTTGCCAATCAACATTTCAATAACCGTGTTACATTTATAAAGACCCATTTTATTAGAAATACAGCATGGAAACACTTGTGCTTCCGTTATTCTGTACAGTTTCTGCTTTGAGCAGGCCAGGATGATGCTAGGGCTGGATTAGGGCCAGAGATCAATTCTAGGGGCTAGGAGGACTAGTCCTAGCTAGAGATACTAATAGGACTAAGGCCAGAAAAAGGGCCAGTACTAAGCCAAGAGTCAGACAATATGACAGCATGATGAGCACAGTGGCCAGTGCAGAGAACAAAGATAGCCCAGGTCATATCCATCAATTCTCCTCAGCGTATTTCAATAAACCAACACAAAGCCCGCTTCATTAGGCCATCGATTCATTAATGTGCTCATCCCTCTCCCTCATATTCACACGGCAACAAACAGGATACAGAAGGCAGCCGTAATGATAACTCTGGCCACGCTCCAGTCCCTGTTAAGGCACCTGCGGCCCATCGTGTTTGATGAAGAAGCCCATTTCCACCGGGCTCGGAGCGCGGGTCCATCCCTCTCCCCCGCCCGGCGTATTGACCCGCGTTGTTCCTTTTATTACAAGCAGCTTTTTTATTGAAGGATGATTACATTGAATGATGTCAAGCGAGGGGAGAAGGGATCGACCCGAGCCATGACGTTCCGGGGAGGGAGACAGGGACTGGGGGGGAGGAGGGGGGGGGGGGGGGGGCGTGGGGCAAGGGAAGCGGGAGGTGGGGGAACCACTCGGGGGGGTTGATGCTTCAGCAGCCCCCACCGCGACCCCCCCGCCCCCGCCGATCTCCGATGTTCCTTCACGACGGGCAAATTGAGTCACATCCCAGCTCATCCATTATTTAGGGGCCGATGGGACTCAAGGCATCTATGGATTTGATAATCATTCCCATGTCCATATTAAATATGTGACATAAATATCACAAGAGGAGGCTGTCGATAAAGAGAGGAGAGGGAGAGAGAAGAGAGCGAGGACAGGGAGGAAAACCTGAGAGAGATACGGAGACAGAGAGAGAGAGAGTAGGAATCATGGCATTTGGAGCTGCTGTTAGCTATCGTCCTGTGCAAAGATAGAACCGACGACAATACTGACCTGACTGAATGATTTCTTTGTCGTAGTGGGATATTTACAATGTGTGTTGATGTGTAAAAGGCTTTGTGATAGGTTGTAAAAGGGTAGATTTATTAGCTTCTGAATATTATATTATGAATGGAAGTGTCGACCAACTTATATTTATGTACATGTACATACAGAGATAGAGACACATGGAAAGAGAATGAGGAAAGAGATAGGTTCAGAGTGACTTTATGGGAAGGTTTCCTTGTGTTGTTGTTGAAGGAGGAAATTCAACCACAGGGATGCACACACTGTATTATACACAGCACACAGTACAGTAGGAAGTGTATTGCCGGGGATCATAACAACATTGTAAACTACGTGAAGTATCTGTGTATGTTTGTTTGCACGGGTGTGTGTGTGTGCACACACATGCGTGTTTGTTTGTGAGAGCGTGTATGTGTATGTGCATATGTGTGCATGCTCGTTTGCGTGTGTTTGTGTGTGCAAATACGTTTGCATGTTTGTTTCTGTGTGTGTGTGTGTGTGTGTGTGTGTGTGTGTGTTTGTGGGTTATTATACGTGTGTAATTTGTTTGCGTGCGTGTGTGTTTGTGTGTGCGTATGTGTGTGCATGTTTGCGTGTGTGCGAGTGTGGGCAGGGGGGCACCGTTAGGGAGGGTGTGAGGTGGTGACTGGCCACATGAATAAGATAACAGGAGCATAATAACTGGAGCCAGCATTTCTCCCTCCCTCCCTCCGTCCCTCCTCTCTCTCTCTCCCTCTCCCTCCTCTCTCTCTCTTCATCTCTACTTCCCCGTCTCTCTCTCCTTCCGTCTCTTTCTTCCTCCCTCTCTCTCCCTCCCTTTCCCTCTCGCTCCCTCTCCCATCCCTCTCTCTCTCTTCCTCGCTCTGCTGCTGTGATGTCCTCCAGCTGGTGAACATGAATACTGGCCTATGCACTCCCAGATCAAAGAACAACACATGTTTCTCTGCAGGCTATACAATACATCATGCACTGATAACCGGTGACAAACGCTGCTCCACGCAGTGGCAGAGCACAGAGAGAAACACCGAAAACTCTGCCCAGGGAGGACCCAGAGAAAGAGGAGCACAGGAAATGATGTCTTCCCTCTCTCTCTCTCTCTCTCTCTCTCTCTCTCTCTCTCTCTCTCTCTCTCTCTCTCTGTCTCTCTCTGTCTTTCTCTCTCTCCCCACATCTCCATCTCTTCATTTGTTTCTCCATCTACTATGTTTTTGTTAGTGAGAAGAACACTTGGTTGGTTTCAAAGTGTATTTTGCACAGTTTACGTTAGACACTATCCCCAGGTATTTCATATTTCGGTTTCTTTTAGCTGTTAAATTGTGCTGGAAAATATATATATATATATATATTCTGTGAACATCGAACTTTAATCCATCTGGGACATTCAGGAAGAAGAAATCAGTTTGTGAAGAACACACATAAGGCCTTCCTCTGTGTGTTCATGCTGCACAAACACAATTGGCACTTCATTCTTTCAGTTTCTGGTACTTTCCGGAATGCTACACTCGATCTGAAGCAAGCTTTTGAATAAGTAAAGGAGTATTGTCAGTTCCATTGTATCTGAACTCTTGAGTCTTAGCTTAGAAAAACCTGGCTTCCTCACAACCAAACTACTGGGAATGAACACCACGTCCACTAACCTTGAAGCAGGCTGTATTCTGGCATGTTAGTCTTTGTTAGACATCAGCCAACTGTGTCAAAGCTGTTGAACTGTAAAGGGCTATAAGAGTAATAATAAACGACTCGAAGAAACAACTGTAATGAACTGTAATGCTCAAATAAAAGGGTAGAGATGGAAGCTTAAAATGAGCGGACCAACAAAGCATTCTGGTTCTCTGAACTAACGAGTCTGTAGGCCTACTCACTAAACTGGGTTTGATTGCCCGCTTGGGGCAATCAAACCCCCCCCCCCACCCTGCGGACGTGTGTGTTTTCTAAGCGTCTCCGCTCCCTGCACGCATGTGTGTCATGCTGACGGGCCCGTATACGTTTCTTCTTCTTCTTCAAAACAAACTAGTCCTGCAGACCAACTCACTCAACTAACTAGATACGTGGGCTAGCTCACTAAGCTGAGCAGACCAACAGGCCCACTGGTTAACCTGCTAGTGTTACCAGTTGTGCTGCAGGCAGGGTGGTCACAGGAGTCGGACCCGTTGTTAGGAAACAGAAAGTGAGTCAATTACGTCCTATTACTCCCACACATCATATTACACCCACGCTGTGGATGTCATGTCTGACCACGTCATTTCCAGATGATGAAGGTAGGTGTTGTGATTGGCAGTTCACGGCTGCACAGTCTCCTGTCACGTTAGCCGTGTCAACGCAGGTGTTGTCTCAAATTGAATTACAAGCCATAAACA
This sequence comes from Osmerus mordax, assembly GCF_038355195.1. NCBI lineage: Eukaryota > Metazoa > Chordata > Actinopteri > Osmeriformes > Osmeridae > Osmerus > Osmerus mordax. Next base: position 9,340,356 of record NC_090055.1, read on the forward strand.
TGTCACAATCCGGATCAGAGAAAAAAAAAAAAGTTTAACTAACGGTACAAGTGCTGCAGCGGGCGCACAAACCCCTTTCCTCATGGCGTCGCAGACTTTCCGTTGATGGAAGCGCGACGTCAAGCTTGTTTTTGGAGTTCTCTCCAAATCCCCCTGCGTCGTCGACAACCTCCGCAGCTTTGCATTTGTGGTTCAGCAACATGGGTCTGACGTTCTCCCAGTCAGTTGAGTTGACGGAGCATAATAGTGGGGGATATGCATGCTGTCCAAACAACTGCAGCTCCTTAATGGGAACACCCACCCACTGGTCGGCTCTCCCAGTGGCTGGAGCAACTACCAGCGGAGCATGGCAAACGAACTCGATAATAATTAACTTGGGTCATCTACTCATCTGTCAAGCACCGTCAAGCTGAAGGGAGGATGGGCTACCCAGACATCGCCCCCTGCCTGCTGGGGGGTGCTCTTTGGAGGATGGGTGTGTGTATGTGTGTGTGTGTGGGGAGGGGGGGTTACTTGTCAAGGTCAGAAGCTTCCCTTATGTTGCTGTCATGCCCTTGGCTTCAGCTAAGATTACAACCTCAACCCTAATACCTGATGGGATCAAATTCCTGTCTCGTTTGGTCATTCTGGATAATATCCCAGCTGTGACCACGTCTCGTCCGACACTCTCAGTTTAGACCTTGAATCACTCATTGCATCACAATCCTAAACGAGTTATACGACTGTTTAGTTGCATGCTATGGACGGCTCGAATGGACCTTTGTCCCTGCGTTGTGGTGTGTTTGGGAGTGAAGCCAGAGTTTCCTACCCTAGCATCATCCATACCAGGACACGTAGGAAATTAAGGTTAATTCCTAACCCTACCACGCGTTTCCAATAAAACTGTTACTAGTTTAACATAATTAAGTATTTCATATAATTGGGTACGCTTTAATCATCTTTAATCACCCAAATATAGTCTAAAATTAAATTTTTTATGAGAACATGAGTTTTTGTGGGGATGATTACACAACCCAGAATGCTTCTGACAAACATGTCCAACCTTGTAATTATCTGTAATGTCGAGAAATTACACGCTGCATTTTGTGTGTTCCTGTGTGTGCGTGTGTTCCTCTCGTTTGTTCCTGTCTGACATGTAGAGCAAAACTTTGCGAACACTTGACACGTCTCCTAAGACGACCCGTGTTGCCGCCTGTAACAGAGGAACGGACATGGCAGAGAACCCTCCGCCTGCCTTCTCCTCCTCCCGCAGTAATCAGCCACGGCTTCATGTTTCATATCGGAGCGTTTGTTGTTGGGAAACACAGATGGAAAAATTGCATTTAAGTAGCAATCACAAGCGCCTATTACACACAGCCTTATGGAGTGCTAATGATTTAATGGCTGGCCTCTATTGACAGTTCTGTTTCAGCCATCAGCCATGAGCCAGCCCCTCTCTCTGTCTCTCTCTCTCTCTCCTCTCCAAGCCTGGAGAGGTGTGCCAATCACAGGCCTATTGTTTCCAAACAGAGGGGTGAAAAGGGAAAGACGGAGAGGAACGAATGAGTGCTACTTAGGCGTACGTTTACCTCGGAAGGCTCGGATATGCGCCATGGGATCATTTTCACCCGGGGGGGTCCCACTCTGAAACTGTAACAACACACCAGTCCCCACCCCCTGCAACCCCCCCCCCCCCTCCCTCACTGTTCATATTTGAGTTTTGAAACATCTTCCTTTTTTTTCTTTTTTTCTTTCCTCAGAGAGCCTGTCAGGATCATCGTTGGCACAGCGGGCATGTTGTCACTCTCTGTACGTACATTTATATATATCTCTACATATAATTATCCATTATCCTATATTGGACAACAAAGAGGACTGCACGCCCCGCCAACGCAAGGCAGATGATAAGTGGCAGGGGCAGCTCTGAGGCACACATGAAGATCCAGGAATTAGATTTCAGCTCCAGGGAGGAGCCCAGTTCATGACTTGGTGGGGATTCAGTCAGTCATGTCTGTTGTCACAGCGTCTGTGGTGTCAATCAGCATGTGGAAGTTCCACCAAGAATCTGAGCTGAACCCAGGCCTGGTAAGGTGGGGAGATCATTGGATGGTTTCAGTAGGGTGCTTTTTCCAGGACTCAGGGACAAATCAAACGTATGGGTACTGTACTTCGGATGGCCGCGTTCATCTAAAAAGTGTATCTCTTTAAGGGGAAAGAGACGGCTTTAAAATGAATTGCACATTTATTCACAATTATTTTAATACACCGACAATTGCAGAATCAGCTGTGATAAGCCACACCACAAAAAAATAAAAATAAATGTTCGAGCTGCCTAAGGATTGTTTCCAATTCTCTAATTCTCCATCCTCATGGCATATGGCTACCTATTTGTGACGAGGGTTCGTTTGTGGATATACAAGCAAATCAGCACAGGGACAAATAAAATGACATCATAAAACTCACCCAAGAAGAAATATTGTTAGTGAAACATACGGCACTGTCAAAAATGATCACTTAAAAGGCTTCGCACAAAATACTGACGAGCACAATTTCAACATGTTTCTCTCTGAATGGATAAATTCGCTTCATTATATAGCGGAAAGGTAGGAGTTATAATCGCCTTAATTAGTGAAAAGCCATAAAACTAGGGTAATGTATATGTAATTTCTTTTCATTTAGCGACCATCTGTTTGTCGCAATTGAATGCACTGTAATATTTCGCTTTTTTCTCTATTTTATGAGTTTGTTTGTGCTGAGGACACAGAGGAGTTGTCAGCTTCTGTATGGACACGTACGTGTGTCTGAGCGCAATAAATGTTCAGCAGATGATGTGAGTTGATTTCTTTCGCTTCAGATAACAGTAAAATTACAGGCCGTCACTCATCATTACATATGGTGTGTGTATGCACACCCTGGTATTCATTTTCTGTACAAATGAAAGCTGTCAAACTCCTTAGCCGTACTGATTTACCTCAGGGTTGATCTTAATTCCTAGGAGAAACAGGTCTCAGGGTCATCGATACTGTGTGTTTGTACCATGGCTGAGGCTGAGGCCTTGTTTTCGCTCCCATACTAGCATCTGGTTGTAGTCTTTGGTCTGTAGTCTTTAAATCTCTCTGTAGTATTGTTGTAGTCTTTAAATCTCTCTGTAGTGTGGCTGCAGTGTTTAAAATCTCTCTGTAGTGTGGCTGGAGTGTTTAAAATCTTCCTGTGGCGTGGTTGTCATCTTTATCTGTAAAGTATATTTGTGGTCTGAAGTCTTTAATGCGTCTGTAGTCTATTATTTGCTGTTGTCAAGTCGTGTGCCTTTTCATCTGGTCGCCTGTGCCGACATTTGGCACAGAAGAGATGGGAGAGGCGGAGAGGAAGACTCAAGTTTACACTTGTCTCTCTGGTCTCAGGAGCACATTCTTATCTCAGAGCGAGTGCGCTCCCCTTAAAAATACCATATGGGAGCCGTAGCTGTTTTCCCATATCATCTGCGCTTGTTGTCGCTGCCTTTGTTGTTTAGGAATAATCAAATGTTGATAGCGGAGTTCAAATGGACCATTAAGTATGTGAAAATGTTCTACAGAGACCGAGTGGGCATCTAGGCAGTCTGCCATAGTAGCGCTGCCGCTGCTAATTTGATTATAATATAGTCATCTCCGAAGATTAGAGCTATTCAATTAAATATTCTAATTAACCTGAAGTATTAGGCAAATGATGCTAATTACAAATATCCTCAAGAGAGGGGACGAGATGAAAGGCTAGGCTCGGGATTGATACTTCAGATCAGTGTCTTGTAACAAGATGTCCTATATCATAGGTCCTGCGAATATTAAATTCCCAGCTAATTTGCCTAAACCTCATTTGTTTAATGGCATTAGCATTTTGTTTGAAATTGTAATAAACATGTATAGCTGTCTCTTCTCTCTGAGAAAAGGGACTCTTGGGGTAGCTTAGGATTCCTGTTTACTCCACCAATTCAGCTCCCCAGCAGCACACACTTACACACACACACATACCGTACACACAGACACACACACACACACAGACAAAAGCACACACTGTGTAACCCATCAAGCAGTAAACTGAGAGACTTTGTACAGATAGATGTGGTTCAATGTCTATGGCTCTTTTACAATGAGAGAAGTTACATTTCCTATAACATTCAATAACAAACATATGAATTTGTGGACTGAAGAATATATAAACCAGTGTTGCCCTGCTCCCCCGAGATACAGTAAGCAAAGTAAGTAAAATGGCAGAAAAGGCAAGACAAAAGAAGAGAGAGACGAAACAAACAAACCATTGTGAGCATACCCATATGGGTAAGAAACACACTTAAAACTCCTGAAATCATGAAATCATCATATTTGACAAAGGTTAGAGGGAAAGCAAAGCTATCATGGCTGTGAGGCGTGTAGGTGCCTTCAGTGATTACTTTATATTCATAGTTTTCCCGCTCCAAGGTCTGGGATATGTCATGTGCATAATGTCGACCCTCAGCACGGCATTGTAGTCACTCCAAGCAACGTGTTTCAATAAGGCAATTTTCTCTCTGCCTAGGACCATCAGTGGGAAGCCAGTCAGGACAAAGACAGACTATGACATCTCATCCAAGCATACATCTGCAGGACAGAACTATACTTTATTAAGAGGAAATAGGATTTCACAAATGTTTTGACAAGCGGTCGGAGCTGTGCGTGTGTGTGTGTGTGTGTGTTAGGGGTGGAGGTGGGGGGTGGAGGGGGGATGGTCGGTGTTATTTGTTTGTTTGGGTGTAAGAGGAGTGTGTCGGGTGGTCTCACTTCTGAGGACAAAGCCATAAGAGAGAAAGAAGGATAAGGTCTGACAAAACTTTGTTGTTTTTGTTGTTGCCAAAATGTCAGCAGCAGGAGGCAAAGTTTTACGTAAAACTACTTTCTCCATTTTGCTGAGGCATCTCATGTAGTTTGGGTCACCTACGATTGTCCTCTATTGTCACTTTAACAGAATGGAATTACTTCTGATGGTGTTGAACTCTTAGTTTGAGCTTGCTGGCTTGGTGACCTGCTGACTGCCTAGCTAGGGTTAGGGTTAGCTAGCTAGCTGGCTGGCTGGCTGGCTGGCAAGAGGACACAGGCCTGTTCTCCCACAGTGCTGTATTATACGAGAAGGAAGCTAATCCCAGAAGGATGATATCAGCTTTTGTTTGAGCCCCAGGCACGCGGCGAGAGCCACTGTAAGTACTGTACACCTGTCTCATCAGCGGAGGCATGTTGACCCAGTGTATTAGCTTGGTGTAATCCAGGCAGATCTCAACAGGCCTCTCTAAGCCTCTCACATGGATGAGGGTTCCCCTGAGCTGCCGTGAGCAGCCAGGAGGACAATGGAGAGGCAGGAGCGTCTCCGCACACATCGCCAGGCTCTCACAAACACATACGGATTATGAATGAGGAGGCTCTTGTTTGCTCATTGGCAGCAGTGATGTTGTGCCTGTCCGACTCCCGGGCTGGCAGCGCGAGAGAGAGAGAGAGAGAGAGAGAGAGAGAGAGAGAGAGGCGTTCGCACAGCAAACACACTCACACTCGTGCGTTCTTAATGGCGTGGAATCACACACACGCACACGCCTTTTATGAAGCCACATGAAAGCTTTTTGGGTTGCATGTTTTCACAAGAGTAAATGCGTGGTAATGGGGATGATGGGTAATGGGCACATGATGGAGATACAGGATGAGGGTATAGGATAGAGATACACGATGAGATACATGATAGAAATACAGGATAGAGTTGCAACTGAATTGCTCCTCCCAAGGCTCCTCCCATTTTTTGGCAAAATAGTTTTTCCGTGTCTTCCTTGAGAGTTTCGGTTGGTTGAGGGCCAGTTCCATGGGCCTGCGTTACAGAACACAGATACAGGATGGAGATGCAGGATGAAGAGACATGGTGGATATATTGGATGGAGATTCTGCGAGGTGGCACAACACAATCAGCAAGACAATTACAGCAACTCTGTGTTGCAAACGGTGACCCGTAGGGGGTGAACACTGGGGGTCCCTTTCACGTCTTCGACCATCAGGGTTATAGAGAGAGAGAGAGAGAGAGAGAGAGGGAGGGAGAGAGAGAGAGAGAGAGAGAGAGAGAGAGAGAGAGAGAGAGAGGGAGAGGCGACCGGAGTAGATAGGGACAACAATACCTGATTTGAGGCCGAGGTAGAAATCAAAGTCAATCAGAGACAGCACTCTGCAGGTATTGACTCTTTTTTTTGTAAACATCAAGATGTGCAGATTGATTATTGAGAGGAGTCAAAGTGGCGTCGAATGGTCTCGCCTTTGTCACCCCTCTCCCCTGTCTCGCTTCCTGTGTTGTGTGCCCTCTTGTCAACAGACAGAGAGAAGGTCCTTTTATGAAACCACCGCAAAGTCATCAATAAACACATTTGTCCTTGCTCTGATGTCAAACGGAGTTGAAAGCTAACTTCTCTGTACAGGAATACTGTGAACATAGCTGGGCTGCAGGTCCTTATGATATTCTTCAGTGGAAGTGAGTTTGGAAGGTACTACTGAATGTCACACACTGTTCACATTCACGAGATAGATATTTGTTTAGTTACAGTGGTTGTAATAGTAAAGTAGTGATTGCTGTAGTTACTGTATGGAAAAGCTTTTTCTGGATCTTATGATATCATCATACCACAATTCATCATATCATAGCTTATCATACATTTGTTGATGACGAGAGTAACAGAGGACGTATGGAAGTAATTAAAATATATCCAATTTCAATTATAAGCAGATTGGTTGCTATGGCTCTGTATTAGACCATGGGAGGTTGGGGGAGGTGTGATTGGACAAAACCAGCCTGTCAGTAGGGAGTCTGTCCAATGGCAGAAGGAGCAGCCCAAGCCTCGCTCATCCGGCGCGGCAAAAAATGCAAATGTCAAGTGACTCTCAAGGAGTCTGTGATTAAGATCTAATATGGCCCTCGCTAATACACATCAGCTGGCTCTCTGCAGGAAGCACCCTCATGACCACTTCCTGTGGAGCATGGTGGGTATGGGGGGTTGGAGAGGTGAAGGCGGAGGGGGCAGGGGCAGCAGCTCTCTCCCGGAGAGACAGGGCCGTGATTAGAGCCTCACACTGGCTGGAATTGTCCGGGACAGCTTAGAAATCAGATGATTAACTGTGATACCGGACACTCTGTCTCCTCGGGATTAGCATGAAAATTTTGGGATATGGATCGATAAGCAATCTCTCCCCTCCTTCACAATCTGCCCGCCGTTCATTAATCTGGGTGTGTATGTTTGTGTCAAGGAATTAGGACATCCCGATTACACACACCCTACACACACTTTCCTCCCCTTCCTCCTCTCCCTCCCTCCTTCCCTTCCTCAACCCTGGACAAGAAGATCCGCATGGATATTTATCAAATGACGTTCTGCTGCTTTGTACAGAGCACACCAAGCACCCACACCCCCGGCCCCCCCTCCTGTAGTCTGTGCACACATGCCTGGGAGATTCTATTGTAGCCATTTATGAAGTAATACATTAAAAGGAAACTGATTATTACATGTAAAAAGTATGGCAAAGGAAAAAATTAAAATCTTCTGGAGAGGGACAGAGAGAGAGAGAGAGAGAGAGAGAGAGAGAGAGAGAGAGAGAGAGAGACGGAGAGAGAGAGAGAGAGAGAGAGAGAGAGAGAGAGAGAGAGAGAGAGAGATAGAGAGAGAGAGAGAGAGAGAGAGAGAGAGAGAGAGAGAAAAGTGATAGAAGAAGAAAGCGAATAAGAAGAAGCTTAGGAGAGACAACAGCAGAGGGGCAGAGGTTTACCAAAGAAAGGCTCTTTCAAGGAAATGAAAATACCTCACCTCCAGGAAGTCATGTGACCTTGTCCGACTTTATCCTTCGATTTTAAACATATATTTAGCTGATTGCCCTCATACTCTGAGTGCGTAATGCTAAACTGCTGATTATCTAGGGGAGCCTGGGAAAACATATCCTGCAAACAGATTCATGAGTTCCCAGACGGACAATGTGATATCAGCAAGCTCTCATTACCTCGCTTGCTTTCTGAAAGGAGCGACGATAAAGAAATAATTATATGAATCAAATGCAAGAATAAGTGCGTGTGTGCGTGTCTGCTTGTTGTATGTGTGTGTGTGTGTTTTGATTGCAGCTGAAACTCAAGGCAGGGAGGAGAGTAGATAGAGAGTGCAGGGGCCACAGCTAGGGGAATGGAACAGCGGTCGTATAATTATGACCCATGTACAGCATAATTAATCTCGCTTGCATCAGTGGGAAATACGAGTCTGGTTTCATCATTAGAGTGCTTTTAGTCTCTTGTCTTCTCTGTTCGAAACTGCTTCTAGTCTTATCCTAGACCTGCCTCTTGTTCTAGTCCTGTCCTGTTCCATCCTACGTCCTGTTTTTTCCTAGTCCTGTGCCACTCCTGTCCTGGTCCTATACTAGTCTTGATCTTGTAATGTCTCAGTCCTATCCTGTCCTAGTCCTGTCCTAGTCTTGTTCTACTCCTGTCATGTCCGTCCTAGTCCCTAGACCTGTCTTAGTCCTGTCCCTAGTCCTGTCTTAGTCCTGTCCTAGTCCTGTCCTGTCCTAGTCTTGTACTAGTGATACTAGTCTTGCTCAACTCCAGGCCTGTCCTAGTCCTGTCCTAGTCCTAGTCCTGTCCCTAGTCCTGTCTTAGTCCTGTCATAGTCCTGTCCTGTCCTAGTCTTGTACTAGTGATACTAGTCTTGCCTCAACTCCAGGCCCGTCCTAGTCCTGTCCTAGTCCTAGTCCTGTCCTAGTCCTGTCTTAGTCCTGTCATAGTTCCTGTCCTGTCCTAGTCTTGTACTAGTGATACTAGTCTTGTTCAACTCCAGGCCCGTCCTAGTCCTAGTCCTGTCCTAGTCCTGTCCTAGTCCTGTCCTAGTCCTGTCGTGTCCCTAGTCCTGTCCTAGTCCTGTTCTAGTCTTGTCCTAGTCCTGTCCTAGTCCTGTTCTAGTCCGGGCTCAGTCGTGTCCTAGAGTTCTTCTCTCTGTAGACGACTGCTTCATCGCCTCCTTCTCTTAATGAAAGACGCCTGATCGTGAAAGTGAATTGAAAAAGAAAAAGATTTAGCATGACGTTTGACAGTGATGAAGTATTTCTTAGTAAGTTTAAACACAAGTCATTTTACGAATTGATGAACTGCAGTCCCTCGCAGGGGTGAATTCAGATTAAAACATTTGGATTCTCTTCGACGTGGAAATCTTTTGCTGTATGACTATTGCAAAAAAAAAAAGATGCTTTTATATGTAGATGGAGATCGCAACGGCTGACCACTTTTTGTTTTAAACGAAGGGTTCTTCTTGAGTGATTTGGCTATTTTCTGAATGCAGTCATAATTTATTGTTAGTTATGGTCTGTGTGATGGAACAGGGAACACTGCAATATACTGTGTTGTTCAGATATACATCATTTCTCCTCTAGGTTTGACAGTGTAGTTATTTTCTACAGTATAGATATTTTTTGATCTGACTATGATTCTGGAATTCTAAGCTGAACGCTGTCTCGGTCCTGTCTGGACTGTAAGTGGATATGATAGGCTGAAGCGGTTTCAGTGGGCGAGTGCTTTTAGGTCTGCATACTCAAGTGTATTGGGACTCAGGGTCAGGTTCAAATGAATTGAAGCCCATAATGAAAGAGCTTGCTAATGACTGCAATCTTACCCCACCCAATATTTAATATTTCATCGTTAAACTGTAAAATGACCCGATATGATACTAATACAGTCCCAATTATGCAGCATTGATCACCGTGACCCGTCCGTGCCGGGGGAAGGGAGAATCAATCCCTCTCTTTCTGCTTATCTTTCACCCTGCAATCGCTCCACCTCTCCTCCTCATATATACCAACACGGGTGCTGCACATGCCTGGACATGCCGTCAACACATAAACACACACACGCACACACACATACACAAATTGACGTGCATACGCACACATAACACGAGCTTACACCCCACACACTCACACACACGCATATACTGTACAAACCGGCATACACCCACGCAAACACCCACACACATAGCCGCAGACACTTACCCACACACATACAATACACACACACACACACACAAACACACTCGTACATACATGCACAGACATGCCAATCAAAAACCCTCCTCGTCAAACCACAACCAACCCCAACGACAAGCCATCTCTGCATTCCACTCATCTAACTCCGCTGTGTCTGTGCCGTGCGTTTCCTTCTGTGTTTGATTGTGTTTGCCTTGCTCACCTCTACTACCCCCTGCTCACCTCTACTACCCCCTGCTCACCTCTACTACCCCCCTGCTCACCTCTACCACCCCCTGCTCACCTCTACCACCCCCCTGCTCACCTCTGTCACCCCCTGCTCACCTCTACTACCCCCTGCTCACCGACTACCAACCCCCTGCTCACCTCTACTACCCCCTGCTCACCTCTACTACCCCCTGCTCACCTCTACTACCCCCTGCTCACCTCTGCCACCCCCTGCTCACCTCTGCCACCCCCCTGCTCACCTCTACCACCCCCTGCTCACCTCTACTACCCCCTGCTCACCTCTACTACCCCCCTGCTCACCTCTACTACCCCCTGCTCACCTCTGCCCCCCCCTGCTCACCTATACTACCCCCTGCTCACCTCTGCCACCCCCCTGCTCACCTCTGTCACCCCCTGCTCACCTCTGCCCCCCCCCCCCGCTCACCCTCTCCCACCCCCTGCTCACCCATCCCCTGCTACCCCGTTTCTCCTTCCTCAAGATGCCCCTGCCATGTTTTTCCCCTCCAACAGCCCCGAACAGGTGACGTAAATGGGACCTCGACCCCCCCCCCCCCCACTCCCCTGCCCCCCCACCCACTCCCCCACCACCCCTCTCGTGCCTTTTCCCCTTGTCAACTCCTGACATGACACTGGGCTCAGCATGTGTTTCTATGGTTCTACCGCAGTTCAACGTGTAGGTCTCCCAAATCCCGCTGTGATTCCAATATCAACATGTGTACATTTCAAACAACATGGTCTGGTCCTGTGTTAGAGTATAACATGATATTGTGCAATTTGCTGCCTCTGTGCCTTAATTAATTATTGATATGTTTTTTAAATACATTTCAGTTTGAAGTTGAACAATGGTGTACAACATGTTTTGTTACATGTGTGTTTATCGGCAGATATTAAAGATGCGTTAAAGTAATCTAGGGATTTGACCTGAAAACCCAAAACATATGACGACATATATCCATCCTAACCCCGTCATCTGTACATGACAACAGGGAAGATAAACAAGGATCTCATACACACACACAGATAAACTCACACAATCAAACATCAGGTCAGTCATAATTTAATCTGCCCCATCCAGCATGTTTCTGAGCCCCTCTTATGAATCATAGCCTGTTTAAATCTGTCCGGGCCGATCCCGGGGGCTTTAGTAGAAAGAGGAAAAAGATTGATTTTATTCTTTATGACTGGCCTGAGGAATGATATGAGATAATCCACTAAGCACATCTTAATCACAGTTTACAGTGTCGTTGTGCAAAACCGACCACACGGAACAGGAACGCTAATCTGCGTAAAACCCTCCTCCCTCCGGCAGATTCATTATTAGATTCATGGACGGCGTGAGTCATAAACGGGCCCCTTTTTTAATTACGCGAACAACGTACAAGCCCCCGCAAATGAGAGACGTATTAACGTGTTCGGTTCACGGATTCCATTCCACGTACAGCAGGTGCCGTCTCTTCCGCAACCCAAAACGAGCCCGGCCGAGCGTGAACGGGATTTCCGTCCGCACGTCGGCGACGATGCGTCGTCGCCAGCCTAAAAGACGGCTCGGGGTTCGAACGGAAAGCGCGTCTTCCTCCTCCCAGGCAGAGGCTGAAGGTGAGGCGGAGTGGGCGAGTCGCCGTTGTCATGACACGTCTCCAGGAAGCAAGCGAAGGCACACGTATGACAGGGGGAATAATGGAATCCCGTATGTCTTCGAGCATGTCAGAGTGTCCCAGCCGCGCCCAAATGGAAAGTGACACCTGGATGAGAGCGCCAGCTGAGAGAGGCTGTCCCTGCCACTGTCCCAGCGCCTGTCATTTAATCAGGGGACACACACAAACACACACACACACACACGAGTGCATGCACACACGCGCACACACACACACACGTAACAGAGCTGGACGTAAAGCATGTGTGTATTATGATGATCTATTTTGTCCTGTCAGTGGGATGACACACCCAGACACACACACACATGCACGGTAAACACTTCATCCATCTAAATCAGATCATGAACACACCTTGGTTAACAGGGGGAGGTGAGTCTGAGAGAGGAGCAGGCTGTGTAGCCAGAGGCAGGGGCTCTACTGGAAATACTTAGGCTGAGGATATCCTTCCACTCCAACACATGTTTGGGCACACAAACACACACACACACACATACACGTACGCACACACTGCACCCCCAAGCAAGACGGAAAGTGGGTTGGACCCCCCTTCCTCTTAACATGACTAAGCCATTATCCCCCCACCTCCTCCCCCTCTCCCTAATCAAAGACACGGAGATGAAAAGGGTTTATTAATAAAAATGTCCCCCCCCCCCCCCCTTCAAGAAGATACCAGGGACTAAGTGATTGCTCGAATGTGCTCGTTTTCCAGGGCTAGACCGAGCCTCTCTCCCAGGATGCAAGGGGGCATCTGGCAGGGGCGGGGCCCCGGCAGCCCCCCACATCTGGAAGTGCTTTACCCTGTGACGACGAAGAGACGCACCACGCACAGATACCACCCACACTCACTGTGTGTGTGTGTGTGTGTGTGGGTGTGTTTTCTTACACACTACTGTATACTTTTCCCGACCATAGGCATAAAACCTTGTGTTGGCAAACGCCTGTGAAAGCTTGTTGGACAGTGTGTGCAATATAGATAACACACACGCTCTCTCTCTCCACACACGTGCACACAGACACGACGCGCGCGCGTGCTATCTCTCCACGGACACGCACACGCACGCACACGCTCCCCACACGCAGACACAGACACCACAGACGTGCACACGGACACGCACACAGCTCCCACACGGCAGTAATTGCATTTTAGTCTTCCTTTTTCAATCAAACTCACAAAGAATAAACAGGAGGCGCTGACAGTAAGTCGATGTCAGGTGGACAGACGTCAGGTCCGAGTGGAGGCCACACACACACACACCCCCACCCACCCACATACGCAACACACACATACACCATTTACTACACACACATACACCATTTACTACACACACGCACACTATATTACATACACGCACCCACACATAGACATTCACACGTAAACCCTCACACGCTCGTTCTCACCCTCGCGACAAACGCACACCTTTTGTGTTCGTGATGACGGGGCAGCTCTTTCACTTCACATGAAATGTCAGGGTAAACAAAAAGCCTCCCAGCGCTGGACCAATAGGAGCTTCGAATGCAAGCCAGCAGAAGACAGATGTCACAGAGCAGACCTGGTTGTCTGATCTGGAAACTCCTCCTCCGCCTCGTCCACACCCCTGAAACACCACCTCCTTCTCCTTCATAACCACAACCGCCACCTCAACACCTCCCCCACTAAGCCTCATATCAATGAATCACCTCCTCCAATATCTTCACCTCCATCTTCCCCTCCATCTCTCGCTCCATCTCCGCCTCCTGCTCTGTCATCACCTCCTCCTCAATCTTCACCTCCGTCACCGGTCTCCACCCTCCTTCTCCATCTCTTCCTCCATCTCCACCTACCTCCTCTAACATCACCCCCTCCTCCATCCTCACCTCCATCTCTTCCTCCATCTCCACCTACCTCCTCTATCATCACCCCCTCCTCCATCCTCACCTCCGTCTCCTCCGTCTCCACTCGCTCCTCTAACATCACCCCCTCCTCCCTCTTCACCTCCGTCTCCTCGTCTCCACTCGCTCCTCTAACATCACCCCCTCCTCCATCTTTCACATCCTTCTCTTCCGTCTCCACTCGCTCCTCTAACATCACCCCCCTCCTCCATCTTTACCTCCGTCTCCTCCGTCTCCACTCGCTCCTCTAACATCACCCCCTCCTCCATCTTTACCTCGGTCTCCTCCGTCTCCACTCGCTCCTCTAACATCACCCCCTCCTCCATCGTTACCTCCGTCTCCTCCGTCTCCACTCGCTCCTCTAACATCACCCCCCTCCTCCATCTTTACCTCCGTCTCCTCCGTCTCCACTTGCTCCTCTAACATCACCCCCCTCCTCCATCTTCACATCCTTCTCTTCCGTCTCCACTCGCTCCTCTAACATCACCCCCTCCTCCATCTTTACCTCCGTCTCCTCCGTCTCCACTCGCTCCTCTAACATCACCCCCCTCCTCCATCTTTACCTCCGTCTCCTCCGTCTCCACTCGCTCCTCTAACATCACCCCCCTCCTCCATCTTTACCTCCCGTCTCCTCCGTCTCCACTCGCTCCTCTAACATCACCCCCCCTCCTCCATCTTTACCTCCGTCTCCTCCGTCTCCACTCGCTCCTCTAACATCACCCCCTCCTCCATCTTCACATCCTTCTCTTCCGTCTCCACTCGCTCCTCTAACATCACCCCCTCCTCCATCTTTACCTCCGTCTCCACTCGCTCCTCTAACATCACCCCCCTCCTCCATCTTTACCTCCGTCTCCTCCGTCTCCACTCGCTCCTCTAACATCACCCCCTCCTCCATCTTTACCTCCGTCTCCTCCGTCTCCACTCGCTCCTCTAACATCACCCCCCTCCATCCTCACCTCCATCTCCTCGTCAGCGGCATGTCAAAAGTTTGGACACGTGAGTGCCAAGCTACTCTGCTAAGGGAGGCACGTCACCGGGCCGGTTGCTAATTCAAACCAATTTTAAAATTCCATTTTATTTGTGCTCATTGATTTTGTGGAGGATGGGGATAGCTAGCCATCAGAGCTGCGTTGCAGCTGACCTGTGCATAGATAATTTGCCATGAAAGACGATCAATAAATAACAAACACTCCCTAATCAGCTGGACAGAATGACATCTCCTTATCCCTGTCAGCCCAAAGCACTCTACCCCACCCTCCTGAAAGGGCAAGGCCCCTCAAAGCACACACACACACATACAGACTTTCACACACACACACAACACACTCACACACACACTAAGGCTTACGTACAGCTAACAAGTCAGGATTCCCAACCCTCCATGTTACCCTGGCAGGTGAGTGGGCGGAAGACTTGAGCAGATGCCAGACCAAGAGAATCAATGGGAACCCGAACACACACACACAGACACACCCACACACAGACACACGCACAAAGACAAATGCATTCACAACCCTTTCCAATGATGGGGAAGAGATCGACAGGATTTTCGGCATTAGTGTGTGAGTGTGTGTTTATGAGAGAGAGAGGAGAGAGAGAGAGAGAGAGAGAGAGAGAGAGAGAGAGAGAGAGAAGAGAGGAGAGAGAGAGAGAGGAGAGAGAGAGAGAGAGAGAGAGAGAAGGACTGTAGTCTGCGGACTAGGGACAAGCAGGAAAGCCATCCATGTCTAAGAGGTTTACATTACACCCCTACCTGGAGGCAACAATAACAATATGAACAGACACAGTCAGCTGACAAGGGGGGGGGTGTCTGTTTAATCCCTGTGTTGCTCAGTCCTTTCACTGCTCTCGGTAGACAATACAGAGGAGGGACACACACTCTCACACACAGCCATACAGCTGGAAGGGTGTCTGAGGGCTCCGGATAGGACGGGCCCGACCAAATCGCCTTAACTCACACAGCACCGTAGGTTTTGTTTTGTGTTCCATGTTTTAGAGGACCTCACAATGAGAGAACACACATGAAACAACGTTGAACATGAAGGAGCATTTCCGCGACCCTGCCAGTTTTCGATGACGCATCTGCGCTGCGAAAAAGGGGACGGCCCGCTCCCAAATCAGCGGAACGGGGAGCGGTGACTTCACCTCTAATCGTTGTCTGTTTCGTGTTTCACTCATTCGTGTCCAGTAAAGTGTGCTAGGTATCCTTCTCCGCCGGGAGAGAGCACCTCTTCGCAATTAGTATTTGATGTACCGTACCTCCACGCCTTGTCACACATTAGAACGTTCTCATATCGCACAGCCGTGTTGTAGGCCGCACACCGCACTTAGGGAGCGCGCGTGTGTGTGTGTGCGTGTTGCCGTCGAGTCTCCTCTTTCACGCTCTCCCTCATCATTCATGCTCCCCTGTATGACTCTCTGGTTTTACAAAGTGCTAATATTGAAGCGGTGCGCATCCGCCTTGCAGAATGAGCACCGTATCAGGTTCCCCCCTTTTCTCTCCAAGCCCCAATCATTAAGTAGGCGCCTTTTCGTTTAAAAATAGGACGGCGAAAAAAAACCTTGTGCCAGCCGTGACTCATGCCTCTGTGGCGTGCTCCGCCATCGAAATTTAAACATGGCTAATGAATGTTCTGGCGCTAATGCAGCTAATGTAGCGGAGCATCCTGTTCACTTCGGACGGCCGGGAAGGGTAACCTGAGCGGCGCCGCTTGGACCAGAGGTAGAGCCAACGCTTGCTCACACGCTCCGAGTCTCGGCCTCAGATTAAGCGTTCTGAGAAGATGGAAAGAATTTCTATTGGCTAATGTTTGGGTTAGCGGTTAGTTAGAGTTTGCTAGGATTAGCCTTTATGTACTCACTGTTGGAATTGTTTTTATTTCATTTATTTTACTTTTAAGACTTCCTTTTAGGACAGAGAGACACATGTAGCTATCAGGCAAAGCAGTTTATGTTCAAATAAACACCTGAGGGTTTATTGTGTAGCTTGCGATTTGCACAACGTGCTTGAGACAAACGTTCAGTATAGAGGGAGTTCCATAACTTTAACAAGCGGAATGCAGTGAGTTGGATTAGTTTTACAGCCCGACAGAATCCATGAGAATCCTTGTTTGTACTCTATTGAACGCTGTTGTTTTTTTCATTTCATCGCCTCATCTCTTCCTTGTTTTCCTGTCTCTTTCCCTCCATTTTTGTCCTGTTTCTGTCTTTCTCTCACTTTTCTCTTTTTCTCTTTCTGCTTGTTGCATGCTCTCTCTCTCTTTCTTTCTCTCTCTCTCTCTGTTCCCTCAGAAGCCCAAATGAAGTTCCGTCATGGATCAAGGAAAATAATGAAATAATTAAAAAAAAAATACTGTGAAATTGTTGACTGAGAGAGTAGGATTGGCTTGTTGAGGAGCGTGTGGTGTTCCCTTCTCTTAGTCTCTCTCTCTCCCTCTCTCTCTCTCTCTTTCACTCTCATCTCTAGAAGTCACCCACAGTGAAGGAGATTTAACCCGGCTCCGTGTGTGTGTGTGAGATGTGGAGGTCAGTGACTGGGTGAAATCAACCGTAGACAGAGAAATCGGATGTTCCAGTTTTTAGCCCTGTGAAATCAACAGAAGCCTCCCCCCCCCCCCTCCTCCTCTCATCTCTTATTCTCTCTCTCTTCATCTCATCCTTGCTGTCTATCTTCTCGCATACATACACACACATTCACTCACTCTCTGTCACAGGCGCGCCACACACACAGATGCACATTCTCGCTCTCTCGCTTTCTCCCTCCCTCACACACGCACAAACCCACGCACGTTCCCTTTCTCTCTCTCTCTCTCTCTCTCTCTCTCTCTCTCTCTCCTCTCTCTTCTCTCTCTCTCTCTCTCTCTCTCTCCTTCTCTCTCTCTCTCTCTCTCTCTCTCTCTTCTCTCTCTCTCTCTCTCTCTCTCACACACATACAGACACCCCACACACACCACTCATCTTCACCAAAGGAGACTGGTGGTGGTGAGTGTGTGTGTGGGGGAGGGGGGGCATGAATGAGTAGTGGCCAGCCGCAGACTTAACCTCTGTCAGTGCGTGGCCCCGGCGTCAGCCACCAATCAAATAAAGATGAATGAGCCTTGTCCCTGTCGCTGGGCCCCGGCCGTGGCTGGCCCCGCCCCCGTCCCTCCTTGGGGTCTCACCTCACTGGGTCTGTCTCCACCGGCCCCAGCAAACCACTCACACAGGGCGCCTCTTAGAGAGTCAGGCCGAAGCCAGCGGACATGAGGAAAAGCAGACGCGTTCGAATAGTTCCATCCAGCAGGCGGTGTAGAGGGGAGATGTTATGGCGTGGCGCAAACAGGAAAAACAGAGGTGGAACTGCTGAAGTCCTTTCTCTAAGATGGCTGACCCCAATGCCCTCCAGTGTGTCAGCTTAATGTGCTCCCACTTCCCTCTCCCCTCTCCGAGTCTCTCTGTACAAGAGCAAGAGTGTCTGAGGAAGCAAAAACAAGGAGTAGGAAGCATAGACTGTGTAGGAGAGATAAAGAGGGAGGGAGAGAAAGAGGGAGGAGGAGGAGGTAATATAGATTGTGAGCATCTTCTGTGCCCTAGGTGGTTACCATATTAAAACAGTTCATCTCCGTCATGTTCGAGTCAATACTTGTGTCACAAACAGCCGCACCATCACTACTCGCACTCAGATTGTGTACGTGTGTGTGTGTGGGTACGTGTGTATGTGTGTGTGGGAGGGCTGTACATTTGTTTGTATGTGAGTGTGTGTGTGTCTGTGAGTGTATGTGTGTGTGGTGTGATATGCTACACAGTAGCGGTAGCTCTGCTTACTATAATGCATGAAACATCCTCTAAATTGGGTTTTCTCTATTCAGAGCATATGCTTCCAAATGCATCACGAAGTGAGCACATGAATCTATATGCACTGTTCACAAATGGCTGTTGGAACTTCTTTATAGCCCCAAAATTGTGATATTTTCAACATGTGATAACACTTTCATTGCGTGTGTGAGTTCAGTCATACAATCCAATCCCAAATGCATTAACAGAGGCCTTACAGCCTAATGGGTAGAATCCCCCCCCCCCCCCCCCCCCAACACACACACACCTATCTGCCTGCCTCTCGTCCGACCGCCCCTCCCGCTAATCTGCCTCATTTTCTTCATCTTGCCCCCCCCACACCCACACACACACTCCCCCCCCTCCTTCCCGCCCTCCTCCGTAGTCCAGCATTGCATTGTTTAATGTGAGCATGTCATGCCTGTTAACAAAGGCGAGGGAAGAAGGTCATTAAAAGTGTAAGTGGACACGAGGTGGGAGGACGTGCCTCTTTTAACAGCAGCCTGATTGGTGATGTCACTGAGCCCCTACCTGCTCACCCGGATCCCGCCACTGGGCATTAGCATGTGGGCACACTAGCATGTTTGCATTAGCTTTTGTTCATAAACTATTTGAGTAAATGTGGTTGTGCATGCTTCTTAAAGGGTGTGCGTGGGCATGTGTGTGTGAGTGGGGCGTGTGTGAGTGTGGTCTTGTTTAAGTACCCTTGTAGGGACCAGAAGGATTGTAAACGAAGAAAAAAAGGACCTTGTGGGGACATTTTCTTGGCCCCTGCAACTTTAAGTGTTATTTCTTGGGGCTTTTAGAGGTGTAGGGTTAGGGTTAGGTGAGTGAGTTTTTAAACTTTAATGTTGTTTGGAAGGACAATGTGAACAGGTGGGAAACTATTTCAAATGTGATTAATTTATAGTAATATGTTAATATAGTAAAAATTATAATATATCTAGTTTATTTAACTGTTCTTTTTAGTGCACATTCTTGTTTTTTTGATCTGCTGGCTTTTTCTACAAATAGTAACAAGTTTTTTTTTACACCACAGAACATTGCGTTGGATTAAGAGATCCAATTAAACGATCTGCAATATATTTTGCAAATATATTGGGGTGTATTATAGTCCTTTAGAGTGTCTGTAGGAGAGAGAGCGCTAGAGCTAGTTTTGTACTCCATTGTACTGGAGCTAGAGGAGGGCCATACTCCTCTCTCTACCCTGCATCATGTCTTGTTACTGTGCTGTTGCAACAGAGAGAGAGAGAGAGAGAGAGAGAGAGAGAGAGAGAGAGAGAGAGAGAGAGAGAGAGAGAGAGAGAGAGAGAGAGAGAGAGAGAGAGAAAGAGAGAGAGAGAGAGAGAGAGAGAGAGAGAGGGAGGGAGGGAGGGAGGGAGAGGGAGAGAGGAGAGAGTGAGGGAGAGGGAGGGAGAGGGAGAGAGGGGAGAAGGAAGCTGTGACCAGGAACTCTGCTCCAGCCCACCACAGTCTATTAAAGTAGCTCTAAATCATTCAAATGATGTAAACACTTTGTTGCTGTTTGCCTCCACAGCTCGGCGCGGTGCAGTATTTTAGAGAATTACCTGGAGTATTTACATAGAAGCGCTCCCTCAGTTTGACTACTGGATTTCATGGGTTCCTAAATATAATTTGCCCCTCCACGGAGTGGCGGCCCTACCTAGCGCTTTAGGAGTGATAACAGCCTCTTTCATTTACATATACATTTACTTTGTCTCTTGTCCACTTTGTCTTAGGCTCTGTGTCCCCCCACACCACTCGTAAATGAACCTGTCTCAGGGGCTTTTCAATCCCCCCCCCCACCTCGTTCCCAACCACCTCACCCCCACACCCACCCCCCCTTCACCCCCTCTCCGTTCATTCTCCTCTTCTTCCTTCTCCTCCTCTTGTCCTCCCTCTAAATTGCGAGGCCTATATTTCTTGGACTCTGATGCAATTATGCCATCTCGATTGCCTTGCCGTGGCAGCAGGATGAAAAAACAGCCAAGGCACAAAGACCGGCTTTGTGTATCAAGAAAATAAAGGCCTGGGAATTGCCTCTGACTCTCTCTCTCTTTCTTTCATTCTCTCTTTCTCTCTCTCTCTCTCTCTCTCTCTCTATCTCTCTCTCTGTTTCTCTCTCTCTCCACACACACACACACACACACAAACAGTTTGTCTCAATCAGGAACACACAGACACACAAACACTCACACAGGCACAAAGACAGCTTGGCTTGGCGAGGACGGGACAGGATAAAAGTCGACAGTTTCTATTACCAATAACAAGATAAAATACAGAGGTCCTTTATCTCTTAAAATGTAAATTTATACACGGGCCTCTACCTTTACTCTGTAAATATCTGACACCGTCTTAAGACCACAGAACTGGAGGACATTGATTTTTTTTCCTTCCTCTCCCAGTAGCTACCATCTGCAAAAATCTCTGGCATTATAGTCAATGATGAAATTAAAAATCCTCTATTCTTTAAACCATCAGGGAGATCAGGCAAGCCTAAGCTGTTTGCTCTTTAAATTATATGATTGATTTCCTTTAAACCTTATTTGTTTATTTCCATCTTCATATCTTCTGCATCTGAATCCCTTTTCAAGTTTATTCAATTGATTTCTTAGGGGTTCTTGGTTCTCTCTTACTCCCTCGCTTCCCTACTTCTCTCAGACTCCTTCTCTGTTCTCTCCCCTACCTCAACACATGTCAGATCATGGTGGATCTTGTTTACATAAAGTAGCCCAAAGACACTGAAAGTGTTTATTTCTTCTGTTGAGGGCTGGAGTCCATTCCCACAGTTGAGAGTGAATTATGTTACCTCTTTTTTAGAGGTATTACTGTATACTTCATTGTGATTTTCTTTCGTTTTTGTCAGTCTTTGGGGTCTGGATACACTCGGTTTAAACCCAAACACGTATAAAGTGAAGTCCACAGCTCTAACTTCATTCAGGAAAATAACAATTTAACCTTCAAGTTCACCTACAAACCCACAAACTAACCCCCCCCCCTTTCGCCCCACCCCACTACCCCACAAATACAACCGAGTTCACATTAAAAACAAAGCAATACAAAGAACCACTCTAAACCACCTCTCCAATACGATCAATACAAAGTGCAGGAATTTATGCCGTGACACAAAATCACCCCCCCCCCCCCCCCCCCCCCCCCCCCCCCCCTCAGAAGATCATGTGCCACTTTCCCATATAGGCAGTGACCCAGCAACGAGACAATCTGCGCCTGCCTGTTTTTAGCGTCCGGTTGGTTCTACCCCCAACCCCCCCCCCCCCCACCCCCCCCCTCCTCTTGATCTGCCTGCATCTCTTGCGTAATGCTAATAGATCACAGGCCAACGGGACGGCCCAGTAATGGAGTCCTGCTTGCTGCCTGATTAACTCGACTGTAGGGTTCCACCTCACCCCTCCCGGCGTGGATGGCCCTAATTAATAACGATTGCTCCCCCCCAAAATTGTGCAAATGGAACGATAAACGGGAGGGCCAACTAATTAACTGCAACCATTTCTACTAATCATTAGTTA
>NC_090055.1:9362668-9392668 GCF_038355195.1 Osmerus mordax
TAACATTCAGTTCACCATCTAAATGACGACACAAACTGAGGTTTACAACAACCAAACGGTCTTTGTAATAGTACTGTACACAATGCATAATCATTCAATGTGTCCAAGAATAAAACTTTCCAGTATGTCTCTCCACAGTTTCTCACAAACTGTACATGGTTGTAGGAAGGGTCAGTAGCTGTTAAAGTGAGACCGAGAACCTCTGGTTCCCATGACTCCAGAACCAGAGCACACAATACGAAAATGACGGCGAAGGGATTCGGCGCGAGGCTGTGTTCCAGACAGAATCCCAGCCGTCACACAGGTGTCTCTGTTTGTTATTCAGATGGGAAACGCAAAAAGGACTGGCACACCTTGCATGTCTTATCTCCCCCCTGTCTAAGTGTGCAGGCTTTTGTACCGGGGTGAAGATTGCAGCTAATGCCTATTCTAAATGCACTTGTAATTGCATTAGAGATCATCTCAGATATAGCGTCTAAATGGCACTTTTCACAAAGAGGACATAATAAATATTGAGAGGAGACTTTGAGGGCCGTATCCAGTATTTGACTTAATTGCCTCAGACTGTGTGACAATGGCGGGCTACTGGGCTGTGGAGGAAGAGCGTCTCGCCGCCAGACAAACAGACGATGTATCTATTATCAGAGCCTGGGGGGGGGGCGCGACCTACGACAGGCGTGTCGGCGAAGACATTAGAACTCATGTGCAATTTAATCTTTACACAAATAAAAAAGGAGGTGGATGGAGCGGGAGGCAGGCGCACAAAAGGCCAGGAGAATGGCCGGCACCTCGGACAGAGCCGGCGCATCGGACAGAGCCGTCCCCAAAGGATCGGCGGGCGTTCTCTCATCCAGCCAGTCAAAGCTGTCCAAGGCCCAGGCCCCATCCCACTCACTCCTCTGACACTTGTATTAATGGTATTTTGGCCCCGGGACTGTAGATACTGAGAAGAGATTGGGGGGGGGGGGGGATGAGGGGAGGAGGGGGGGGGGGATGGGGGGCAGCTGAGACCCGACACATTCTCTATCCTTCCCTCTCTCTCTGTCTCTCTCCTCTCTCTCTCACTCTCATACTTTACTTGTCTCGTTCACCAACTCCCCTCCCCCCCCCCCTACCCCCTTCCTCTTCTCTGTCCATTCTCTCTCCCCCCCCCTTCTCTATTCTCTATCCATTCGTTCAGTCATTACTGGTCAATGTCAGCACTTGAAAACTATTGTGCTTGCCGAGCCAGTGTCATCACAAGTGGAATTAACCATTTTCCCCGTGCCTGATTGCAAGCACCCCCTCCACCACCACCACCACCACCACCACCCCCCCTCCACCTATTCCACCCCCACACACTCCATCAAGACACCCTGACAGAGCGCAACCCCACCAATTCAGCCGAGAGCATGATATGTATGTGTATAAAAGAATGTTTACAATTCACCCTCTCTTTTCTTTCCACTTCCCAAGTATCAGAAGTCATGTATGCATTTGATCAAGCGTTCTGTAAATCCTATGTTGTTAATCCTTCTTCAGCCTGGTTGGGTAACTGGGCGGTGTGGTCAGGTCTGCAGGTACTTATATTAGAGATGGACCGCTCAGGAACAGAAGGCCAATGAGACCAGCCTGGTCTGTCTCCTTCTGACGGGATAACATGCAAGACATAAAAAAACAAGGCTTACTATGTAAGATGATGAATGTAATTCCTTACAACACCAAAAAAAAAAAAAAAAAAAATCATAATCGTAGGGATTACATCTGAAATTGAATAGCTGAAGTATGCACGTCTGGAGTATAATCTGGCCCTGATCTGCCCCTCAGTCCGGACCTGCCGCAGGACTGGAAACGTCCAAGGATCATCAAATTACACCGCAATACAAATCTGCTTTTTCTGTTTGGTTCATGCATACTTAGAAAGATTAGAAAGATTTGGCCGAGATTTGATTTGTTCCTGTACCATCGCCATAAATACAGAAGCTTGAGGCTGAGGCTGAGGTCAGATTGATGGCACGTAACGAGAAAAAAACACAAGAAAACAAGCTTCTCTGGCTCTCACCAAATGTCCTCCTCAGCTAATGTGCACCTATAGCGTGGGGTTGGCTTACGGTAAGGGACTCTGAGACTGTGTACCTGCCTGTGTGTGTGTTGGCTCAGAGCAGCGGGGTTATTACACTCCATGGATTGACTTACCGCACCACTCCCCCCCCCCCCCCCACCCCCCCCCCCAGATCATGATTCCTATTCATAACCCGGTCCCTCTCTTGCGCTCGGCTTTATAATATCACTCCATTTATATTCTGAAGCAGACTCCTGGGAGGGTGATCAGCGCAGCGAAACAGCGACCCCCCCGCCACCCCCAACACCTCCACCACCACCCCAACACCCGCTATAACCCAATCACAATATTTAAAGGCCAGCAAAGAGCTTTTTAATGCGCGTCGTAGATAACCATTTAAAGTGGATTGCTTTGGTTTAATATGACCTTAACAGGCTGGTAGTCACATGTGAAGAATGAATAAGCTAATAGGACAGAGTGGCGAGAGAGACTGAGACTGAGAGAGAGAGAGAGAGAGAGAGAGAGAGAGAGAGAGAGAGAGAGAGAGAGAGAGAGAGAGAGAGAGAGAGAGAGAGAGAGAGAGAGAGAGAGAGAGAGAGAGAGAGAGAATGGAATCAAAAAGCAGAATATGAAAGATTTGTCTCGGTGGCGGCCGGGCCTCTCGGCAGCGTGCGCAGGGAGAGTGATAGAGAATCACTGGCGTGTGAATGGAACAGGACAGGCGATGAATGAAGCTACCGCTGCTATTGCTCTCGCTCTCTCCTGCTGTATCAACTGCTTTATCATGATAAAAGACCAGACAGGTACAAATGACACATTTACATTGGCCCATCAAAGGGAACTGGCCTCCTCTGAAAGCTCACTGAGGAGGGGAGTGGATTTCAGCCCTGTCTCCAACCCCCCTCTGATAGAATGATGTAGTGGCGAACGTAAATATATTTGGATATCATGACAAATGTCAATGGCAGGGGCTCAAATCACAGCTGCTAAGTGAGGAATCTAATTCGGAGCCATTTATGCTGTCAGCTTTGTGTGTCGGTTCAGCTTGGAGACCATCCACACAACAAAGAGTTTCCCGTGTTGACCATGAAACAAGTTATTTGAAAATATGCACTCAAGTGGATGGAATAAAAATGGCACATATATTGCGTTCCCAAAAATTCTAGATTATTTTTAGAAACAGTAGAAATTGTTTTTGATTGATTTGTTTTGAATTCTAGGATCTTTTGTTTTGGGGGGTAAAAACAGCCAGTGCTCGTCCACCTTTCTCACTTTACATTTAGCAGACGCTCTTATCCAGAGCGACTTAAGGTAAGTACAGGGACATTCTCCCCGAGGCAAGTAGGGTGAAGTGCCTTGCCCAATGACACAATGTCATTTTGCACGGTCGGGAATCGAACCAACAACCTTCTGATTAATAGCCCGACTCCCTAACCACTCAGCCACCTTGGAGGCGTGCGAACACAGGCTTGGCCTTGCTGGCTTGGAAAGTGCTGAACATGTTATCATGTCAGGATCTCAACAGCTTGTGTCAGTCCACGAGGAAGACACGATCGTCTCATCAGGCAGGACCACCGTACATGTTCATTTACAGCACTGCTTTTGTAGATATCTGCAGCTACTGCAGTATGCACACATCTGTCTATTTAGAATGCAGCATTAGCATACAGTATTTACAAGTGTTTTACATTTTGTAGTCCCTTTCATCCAAAGGGACGTACAAATAGTGCACACAGTATGTTCAGCAAATAATCAGAGTGGACCAGAAGTGCACACTTCTGACAGTATTACATTTAGTCATTTTAGTCAGTATTAAAGTGGTGAGTGTCAAGAGACAGTCTCTCCTCAGTCAGTGCACCATTACGTAACTCCCCAATATGAACCTACACTTTACACACACTTTACCCGTGCCATTCAACTCAAAGACGGACACTTTTTGTTGGTTTGGGTTCGTTTGCTGAGGATCTGACAACGATGTCGAACCGAAATGTGGACTCAGCATAGCGGCAGAAGCGACAGCTATATTTAGATTAACCCTGATGTCCTTGAGCCCTCATCAGCAACGATATACAGAAGCATCATTTCATCTCAAACCTGGCCTGAAGAGCGCATTTTTAAGCAAATGAAAGAAGCGTGAGAGGCTCACAAATCAACTTCATTCGAATAAAACGCGGTGCCTCCTCTGAAATTGACAGTCGTCAACATTGACAAGCAGGGTTTCGGAAAATTAAGTATGCACGTAATTTATTGTCGCTCTCCCAGCTCAGATACAAACTTTCCTTTTTATTTGATGTGCTACGTCATCTGGAGAGAGGTGCAGGGAGAATTGTCTGTGAAACAACTGCATTGGAATGATTGAATACATTGTACTAAGAGGGAAATTACAGGAATACTATAAATGACCTTGGTGATCAGACAGCATAGGCCAGCTCATAAAAGCAATTTGCATGGCCATGATTGATATCTCACTGTGGATTGCTTTGTCAGAGGCTGGTCAAAAACTTGTGATTAAGTGTTTAGTGCTTAGTCAATTTTGCTCTTTTCTAAGATTGTAATTAGTAAATGAACCCCCGCTTATGGATGCATGATTGATGCTGCAATAACCCTGTGTGTGTGTGTGTGTGTGTGTTTGTGTGTGGGTGTGCGTGAGTGCGTGTGTGCAAGCCTGTGTGTGTATCGGTTTCAGTGTGTGTTTGTGGGTGCATGTGTGTCGGTTTGAGTGGCCGCGTGTTTGTGTGTGTGTATGTTGGAGTGTGTGTTTGTCCGTGTGCATCTGAGTGAACGTACATGTGTGTGTGTTGGTGTGTATCCCCTCAGTGCACTCATGTTAGAAATGATATACGATAATGATATGACACACGGCAGCCAAACGACCAGCGATCATTCCATTAGCGGGAGAGAACGTGATTCATAAGACCAGCCGCCCCGTTTACCCACCATTCACTTCAAATCTAACATGTTAAGCACTAGTTGTCTGTCAAAATGTCTACATTAAATTGAAGTGATCACACTATTATCCCGCGCTGATAATCGGATATATACGTTTGACATCTGGAAGAGACCGAGCTCCAATATGGCAAGACACAGCACAAACGTGGAAAGCCACCATCTTGGGTTACTTTTCATTTGCCCCAAAGTTTGACGGAAATTGAAGTCAGAGAGTGGAAGGTTGTTTTTGTGTGTGTGTGTGTGGATGTCGGTTTGGGAACATTGAGTGCATGTATCAGCTTTCCTCTGTGCTGATGGTGTGTTGGCGCGGTGCTGATGTGGATTGATACCCTCCTGGTGGTGTCCTGGTCGGTTGGAGAAACAGTATAAATCATCGACTCGGCGAGAGCCGTTGAGACACAAGCGGACTGATAGATGCTGAATGACCTAATGATAAAAAACAATGATTTGGGCTTTTAACTTCTGTATCTGTGTGCAAAACGGAGGGCGTTTCTTAACAGCGGAAATGGTGACAAATAACAGCGTGGGTCTGGGAAAGCGCTGGCGTTCACACGCTAGCAGATTAGCATCATTTGTATCAGTTTGGGGCCCGAGGGGCCAAACCACATGATGAAGGAGGCCTCGATCAGACCCCAATGCGACTGGGAGAGACGGAGGGAGGAGAGAGGAGGGAAGGAGGGGAAGAAGGAATGAGGAGGGAGGAGGTCAACAGGGAAGGAGGGAAGAGAAAGAAGAAAGGAGGGAAGGGGGAGGCAGAGAGGACTGAGGAGATGGACGAAGCTACAGAGAAAGCCAGGAAGTAAAAGGGAAGGCGAAGACGAAGCGAGCGATTAAAGAAAGACAGAGACATGGAGACAGGGGCGTGGTGGGCCAGGGAGGAGACAGCGCTCAGGTCAGAGGTGGGTTGAGAGGGACAGAACAGGGCAGCGGGTACACATCCTCTTCCTTTCCCAGGCCTAAGTTATTAACCTGTACAGGGCTCCTAGAACCTGTCAGGCCGTTTGACGAGAAAGAGAGGAGGGAGAGAGGAGGAGGTGGAGGAGGAGCAGCTGGGGGCCAGGGGGCAGAGAGGAGGAGAAAGAGGTGGGGGGACAGGGACGTGGAGGAGAGGCCAGAGGAAAGAGAGGAGGAGGAGGACGCCGGGGAGCAGAGAGGAGGAGAAGGCCAGGAAGCCACGTGTCACACACCCAGGAACAACAGCAGGAGAAGAGACCAGACTGGGCTTGTGAGAACAAATAAGAAGAAGCGAGGAAAAAAATGGCACAGAACAGACAATCAATGAGCGGACGAGGAGTGAAGAGAGAGGGACGAGCGCGGGGAGAAAAACACAAGATCTGTTTTCCTTTTTCTTTTCATTGCTCCGCGCCGGCTAACATTCGGTCGAGAGAGAGAAGAGAGAGAGAGCTAGGTAGTATGATGTGTTTTATACCATCAGGCTTCAACATCCCCTCCCCCCCCCCTCCCCGAACCACCCCCACCCGCACACACACACACCCACCGGTGTGACGGGGCTGGGGGCCGGCTAGGGGCTTGGATGGGGCCGGCGCGGAGGCTGGGGATGCTGGTTCACGGAGGGTTCAGCCATTACCCGGGCCCTGTAGCCAGCTGGGGGGCTAACCAGGCTGATGAGGCTGAGCAACAACCTGCACAGGCCCCAATGATTTTCACATCAAGCAGCCTGATGTACAGCTCTTCCGTGCGCCAATCGCTCTCCCATATCGATCCCCTCTTAAATGAGCCTTCCCCGCTTTGTACCATGAGCAATAATTAAAAAAGCAGCACATTGATTTTAACTAATATTATGAGAGATCAGGATGTGCACATGCTTACAAAACAGCTAAGGCACTTGCCTTGGTTGCCTTCGGGGCAGTGGAAAAACAGAACACCCCCCCCCCCCCCCCCCCCACCCCCAAAAAAGAAAAGGAAAGGGGAACGATTGCAGATAAAAGCCCAGACAGGAACGGGCGCACGCACAGTTGAAAGTGTCTGAAACGGGTTTCTATTGGGTTTCTATTGTATAGCTTTAGAACTCCCTTTGGCCTCCAGGGATTCTTGGAATACACAAGTCAATGGAGTCAGTATTTGGAAAACTTTAGTCTTTGCGTGTGTCCCAGGAAACAACACAACGCATGGTCCAGTAAATAACTGTTCTGTCTGTTTCTGTTCTAGCATTTGGAGATGAAGAAAGTAGCTCATGTTAAAAGCACAACCATGAGACACTTAGCTTAGCACTATTTGTTTAGAAGTTTGAGGTTAGGGTTTTTTTTTTGTCCTCCATACACAGTGAGACAAGGCTATATTGTTAGGCCACAAATGCCAACACCCTCCCAAGTCTTGATCACACGGTGACTAATTAAATAAAACATGACAGTGTTGGTGTATTTTTAGTATGTCATAATTATTCAACCTTTCATGTCCCAGAAATATAGTACAAAGGCGAAAAAAAGAAGATTCTTCATAATTTTTCCTGAATAGATTTCCTACAAATACCGATATTGAATTAAGTCTGATGACGCCGTCTGAGGACGTCTGAAATGAATATTTATACCCACACTCCACACCCTTGATGCAAACGTAGAATTATATTGGTGCTCCCTTCATAGTCCTGACTGATGACCCTCAGTGGAGTTTAGTTTAACCACTCAAGACTCACAGAGAACTCCTGTGAGTCTTCCAGCCAGGCCCACAACAGCATCCTCCCCTTCTCCAATGACACACACATGGATGAAACCAAACGCACATAAAAAGAAATGCTTTTTCGTTTTACTGCAGTCTTCCTTTCGTTTGTCTTTATTCCCATTCCCTATAGGCATGTTTCACTGACATACCTGCGTAGATCATAAAAGACAGACAGACAGAGACCTGTCCATATGCTGTTGAGAGGTGGGTTTATGGTGACCCCTGGGTCTGCTGCCATGTTGGGCCTGTCTGCTGTCCCACAGGCTCTGCTCCAGGTCGAACAGAGTTCCGCCTGGACACTATGGATTTGAAGGATAAAGGAAGTTGGCCTTTACGACCACTTAAAAGTTTGATGCCTCCTCCAGTCCTCCTGCTCTCCAGGTCTCCCTCGCTTCAGTCCTCCAGCCCTCCCTCAAGTTGTCCAGTCTTCCAGTCCTCTAGTCCTCCCTCCAGTCCTCCAGTCCTCCAGTCCTCTAGTCCTCCCTCCAGCACTCCAGTCCTCTAGTCCTCCAGTCCTCCAGTCCTCCAGTCCTCTAGTCCTCCAGTCCTCTCTCCAGTCCTCCAGTCCTCCCTCCAGTCCTCCAGTCTTCCGGTCCTCTAGTCCTCCCTCCAGTCCTCCAGTCCTCCAGTCCTCTAGTCCTGTAGTCCTCCCTCCAGTCCTCCAGTCTTCTAGTCCTCTAGTCCTCCCTCCAGTCCTCCAGTCTTCTAGTCCTCCCTCCAGTCCTCCAATCCTCTAGTCCTCCCTCCGGTCCTCCAGCACTCCAGTCCTCCAGTCCTCCAGTCCTCTAGTCCTGTAGTCCTCCCTCCAGTCCTCCAGTCTTCTAGTCCTCTAGTCCTCCCTCCAGTCCTCCAGTCTTCTAGTCCTCCCTCCAGTCCTCCAATCCTCTAGTCCTCCCTCCGGTCCTCCAGCACTCCAGTCCTCCAGTCCTCCAATCCTCTAGTCCTCCCTCCAGTCCTCCAGCCCTCCAGTCCTCCAGTACTCCAGTCCTCCAGTACTCCAGTCCTCCAGTACTCCAGTCCTCTAGTCCTCCCTCCAGTCCTCCAGTACTCCAGTCCTCTAGTCCTCCCTCCAGCCCTCCAGTCCTCCAGTCCTCCCTCCAGTCCTCCAGTCCTCCAGCACTCCAGTCATCCAGTCCTCCAGTCCTCTAGTCCTCCCTCTAGTCATCCAGTCCTCCAGTCCTCCAGTCCTTTAGTCCTCCCTGCAGTCCTCCAGTCATCCAGTCCTCTAGTCCTCCCTCCAGTCGTCCAGTCCTCCAGTACTAGAGTCCTCCAGTCCTCTAGTACTAGAGTACTCCAGTACTCCCTCCAGTCCTCCAGTGCTCCAGTCCTCCACCCACTGTGATCTCAGCCCATACGTCACAGTCCTCCCATAATCCTTAGTATGTGGCCTGTGAGAGTCAACAGGCATGGAATTACATCAAGGACATTTTTTGATAACTGTCGATACTCTCACAAAGACAGTCAGCTTTATTGATGCCTAAGTCAAGGGCTTGCTGTGTGAATGTGTGTGTGTGTGTGTGTGTGTGTGTGTGTGTGTGTGTGTGTGTGTGTGTGTGTGTGTGTGTGTGTGTGTGTGTGTGTGTGTGTGTGTGTGTGTGCTGTCAGTGGGAGATGAGGGGCCTTCAATGTCAGACAGATGCCTGAGAGAGCTGATCCAGTGGGAGCCTGATCTTTATTGATATGAGTAAATTGATATTGATAAGGCTTTGGATTGGTATGGATTGCGTTAAGCAGCAGCAGAATAGAGAGGTCCTCAAAAGTGATTGCGGTCAGAAAGTCACTTTATTAGTCAAGTTTGTAGCTTCTCTGGTTTGGATTCCATTCACATTATTCCATCCCTCAATTATTATGAGTTTGCCATTGAGACCTGGGCCTTTGGGAGACCATGGTGCTACAAAGATTTGACCTGAACACAGAGCTGAGATTATCTCTTCATAATCCATCTGCAAGACATATATGTGATTGTCAACTTGGCAAACTCCCTAGTATGGTTTAAACGTATTCTGCATGGCTTGAAAACTAAAATCTTTAAAAAGTAATCAATTATCTTATATTTCCTCATCAGATAGTTAACATGACAAATGGAGAAAGGAACACAAAAATAATAAAAAATGCACTTCTATTTAAACAATATATTGCTCAATAAAATACATTATTTAAGTAATCATTTATTGAAGCAAACAGATGAGCTAAAAATATTGTTGTAGTGGCAAGTGTACTTTTGAGGGGAAGTAGATTCGGGGGTTGGGGGACAGGTGAGAGGCTAAAGAATAAATAAGTGTCCGTGATCTCATGTCAGAAATGTAGCATTGATCAACCTTAATCATCAGAAATGTACACAAAGGGCATTTCCATCATAATTCGTTTTCACGTGCCCTTTATCACACTGTGTTGTCGGAATGAAGTCCTTCATGCATTTATAGTACTTCAAGTATTTGTTATACTGAAGGACGGACAGATATGTGGTGAAGTCAAACTGCTCTGCATGTAAAAACACGTTTAATATGCAATTACAGGATACTGCACTGCCACCTAGTGTCCAAGTACATGCACATATGTTTGGCATTATTACTGTAAACCGTTTTTTTTTTTTCACGTCAGTCTTACATGTACAGTACTTCATGCCATTATCATTATTGCGATTCAAGCAAGATTCTTGTTCTTTAATCGTGCTGTACAGATTCTCGAAACTGACGACAGTAGGACAAGAACATCTGAAGTTCAAAAGGTTTGTGATGTTTCCTGTCCCCGTTGGGTGCTGTGTGTAATCACTGCATGTAAAGCTGCCATTTTCATGATACATGTTTTATTTCCAATGTCAGAGAGCTCCACTGTTGGTAATCCTTCTAATTATGCTTAGCCGTGTTATGTTACTACTCTGCATCTAAAGACGATTTTTGTTGGAGACACAGAGCTCGGTGTAATTGGCTTGGAGACATCTGTGATGACCACAAGCAAGGGTAAAGAGCATGGCCACATTTCAGCCCTACTGTAATTCAATGAATAGCAGTAAAAATTAAAGAATGAGTCTCAATTAGAGCTTTCAGAGATGTCCTCATTCTCTTTGTTCCCTACATAAAAGCATCTGGACGGTAACGCAATCTTAATGTGCACTAAATGCTTCAGCCAGAGAAACACATCCTTTCGAAGACTGGGTCGTCTTCTAAAATCGTGTACATTATAAATATTTTTTTGAACAAACTTTAGAGGACAGTGATTGAGAGAAGTGAGACATGACGTCATATTATTTGCTGTCATAATATTAACATTATTTACTTATTTTACTAAACAAATGTGCATATTTAATGTGTCATGACGAGAATAAAGTGTGAAATAAATGACTGGACTATATATCATAGCCTAAAGTATCTGTAATATTCACAAGAAAATGTAATAAATACATTTAATAATTGCTCAATTATTTTGATGTGACCAAATCATTAGTCTAGTTAAATGCAGTATGCAGAAAGAGGCTTCTTTCTGGTCTCTTGGGGGCATTGGAACTTGACACGGCAAATATGGCCTCTCTTTACTCGGCAAATGAAGGGTAATTACGTCTTAATTCATGTGTCACTCCGCATTTATGCAAAATAATCGCAGATGTTTGTCTTCGGGTTGACTGGTAGAATCAGTGATGTCAAACAGGAAGTGGAAGCTGTTAGCTCATTAGCTTCTATTAGCATGCTCAGCTGGACCAATGGATTAAGAGGACATGCTTCACAACCTTGTGTTTGCTGACACTATGAATCTTATTATGTTCTATTGTTTGGTATTGTCTTTGACTGAGATGTTCACTGGTTTACTTAATCCCGTACACACTGAATTTGATACTGTATATTAATATTTTAACTGTGTTTTTAAGAGTAGCTTTGGATAAAAGTTTCTTTAAAACAATTTAAGTGTGAAATGTAAATGTATCCTTTCATGTTCTGTACTGTTACTATAGATGTGTTTTATTTGCATAATGTCTATTTGTATCATACTACATACTGGGCAACACAGGAAAAAAAAAACTTTCTCAAGAGTTCTCAACAGGCAAGTGGGTTTTCTTCATTTGATTGTCTTTGATTAAACCAGAGAACGTAAAAACAAAAATATGAAAACAACTAGGTTTAATCTGATGAGGTCACAACCCGCATCTACAACAACCCACACACACATACAAACACACACCTACCACCCCACCACCACATGCGCACACACACACACAACTACCACCCCACCCCTCCACCACATGCACACACACACACACAACTACCACCCCACCCCACCACCACATGCGCTGATGCACACAGACACACACACCAACACACAACTACCACCCCACCCCACCACCACATGCGCTGATGCACACACACACACACCAACACACACCTACCACCCCACCACCACCACATGCACACACACCTACCACTCCACCACCACCACATGCACACACACACACCCTTGCTGTAATAATCCCCTCACTGAATGAGCAGGATTGACGTCACTGGGACAGACTCATCACTGCTGAATGAGCTCTTTCCTGCCCGGCCAGGCTGAAGCATTTTTCAAGTCAAAGAACATCAACACTTGGGAAAGTAAATACACACCGTGTTTCTCTCTCAATGTCTGCTTCTCTTCACATACCTGCAGCATTGATCAGGAGATTCAGGTGTATCTGGAGCAGGCTTCATAGACAACAGAAAACAGAGTGGATGCTAGAAAGAGATAGTTTAGCTGTAGCAATTAAGACCTGTTTCATCAAAGGCGCGCAAGGCAGATGTGTGCCGCTTGCTTGAATTGCTTACGGCTTTCCAAGGCGATATACATTAGCTTTCCTTGCCACCTGGTCGCATCGTAGTCGCGCTTGCACGGTGGACTTGCACGCACACACGCACGCACACACACAGGCTGTACTTTACAGATATCAGCCGTTATCCCCACCCAGCATCAGTCCCCAGGCTCTATGCTAACAGCCTCCTCTACAAGCCAATTTACAAGGATTCCGGTCATGTTTACATTAGCCCTCACTCAGTGCATGAAAAGAGCAGGGCCGCGCAGCAGAATAAGAATGAGCGAATATGAATAATTCAGTCATCCTCCCGGCCATTAACACGTTTTTCCCTTGAATAAAGTGATAATGGGTTATCATCTGTGAAATGGAAATTGCATAACAGAGACAAGGAGGGGAGTGTCTCCGCTTACACCAGAGGAAATTAATTTCACAGCACATCTGTTTCGCCAGGCCTCAGCTCTCCTGCGCTAAGTATGAGAAAATGTATTCGTTCGGCTCAGCTAGCTTCCTAATTAGATTACTATGGTTATTTGAAGGCGGGAATCTTTAGTCTAGTCAAAGGAATTAGTGTTCATCGCTTCCCCCATTATAAATGTCTAATATTTATAATAATAAAAATGATTTAACCAATTAGGACGGGTTAAAAATGCATTACTCGCCCTCTCCTGTGTTGAGCAGATGGTGCAGAGGATGGTCCATATTGGCGCCGTGCATCTGGATGAAGCTGTTGAGGTAATACTGTGAGCGTGGGTCCCTGGGCCCTTAGCTGGCTCGCACATGCAGGGGCCCTCCAGAGGAAGTAGCTTTAGCCAGAGGACCAATCAAACGATTAATGAAAAAAAAGAAGGTTGCCGCTTTCGTTGAGGAGATAAAGGAGCTGAAACAAATCAATTTTAAAATTGAAAACATCCGGTTCAGGGATAAGTAGCTGACAGCAGTGTAAACAGTTATGATGTGGATGGTTATCGACGTAAGTAGGCTGGCAGAGGCAGAGCGAACCCTCTGAGGGGGAGGTGACGCCATCCCTCTTAACTTTTCTTTCATCCCTTTCTATCATTTTTTTTGTTTTGTTGTTTACGGGTGGACAGCTGTAAATGATAAGAGATTGAGGGCTCCTATCTGAAATGGAGATCAGTAATCCCTCAGGTGTGCCGCTATGAGACCCAGAGACTCCACAGCCTTGTGGGCAGAGCCTGCTGGGAGAGACTGGAGGCTGGGAGAGCCTGGAGGATGAACACCAGGATGCTGGTGAGAGTTGAGAATGGGTGAGGCTGGCTGGTGGCTGGGAGAGGCTGGAGGGTGGGAGAAGATGGAGAATGAAAACCAGGAGGCTGGGAGATGCTGGAGGGTAGGAGAGGTTGAAAGAGCCTGGAGAATGAAAACCAGAAGGGTGGGAGAGGCTGTAGCCTGTGAAGCAGGAGGTTGGAAGTCTAAGAGAGGCTGGAGG
This sequence comes from Osmerus mordax, assembly GCF_038355195.1. NCBI lineage: Eukaryota > Metazoa > Chordata > Actinopteri > Osmeriformes > Osmeridae > Osmerus > Osmerus mordax. The sequence continues at coordinate 9,376,562 of NC_090055.1, forward strand.
CTGTGAGAGGCTAGGTGCCAAGCCACACATGGTACTGAAATGACTGACGCCCACTGAGGCAACAGTCCTCCTGGCTAACATTCGTCTACCCAAAGGTTGATCCCCAGTCTACCATTACCAAGAACACGTTGTGATAGTGTAGTCCAAGGTCAAGTCTCACGCCTGGTTTATACTATTGTGTATTTTTACTGACCTGTCTGAGGGTGGACGTGCTATATCGATTCACGTGCATTAGTTGTAAAAATGTGTGTTCTGACTGGTGCTATGCATCTGTGCTGACCCAAAAGTTGACCTTTTCTCAACTTTTACATCTGTATATGGAGAGGTAAAACCTGTCTGCAGCCATTTTGAAAATGTACGGAGCCAAGCGCGGCCTTAACATAGGAATCACATTTAAAGGTTACGCAATTCCGTAAAAAACAGCCGTCAGGCGTAAAAGATTCCTTGAAAGAACATGTCTCCAAACCACCATACCTACCCATGCAGGAGGTGTTAACCGAGACACGAGCATCTCATCTGATAAAACGGATCTCACCAAGGTTAAACTGGGCTGGGCTGACACACTGTTTTTCATTAGGATTCTCTGGTAGTCTCGCCTCTTATCCCTGTCCTCCACAGCGCCGGGACAGTTGGGTTATAAGACAGCAAATTAAGCCCAGGGTCCTGATGATATTACCCAATCCAGCAGCCTTAATTTTGCAATCCCGTCACACAGGGCCACACAGCCGTTCCATCAAAACCATTAAAGCCGTTGAATTCCAGACTATTATCAACAATGGCAGGTAAATATTTAGGCTGTTTCAGCAGTGCAAACAAGCCCTCCAAGGTCAGAGGCTTGTGTTAGTCCAACCCGCCACTGTGGTCTCCTGTGGAGCTCAGGAGCTGTGTACACAGGCACGAGTCAACAGCAGAGACAGTTTAGCTCCGTCTTTCACCGGGCGATGTGTGCAAGAGGCCTGCGCCGTGTCATGGACGGGCAAGATAATGTAACATTTAGAATATTCAGATAAAGGGAATTTAGGAAAGGCTATTTTTACTTTCAAAAAGGGGGTTCCTTCTCTTCGTATCATTACAAGACATCGTTCGCCTGAGCTCTCGGAGCAAACAATTGGATCTCCAAAAAAAGGTCATGTTAGCCTATTTGCCGTTAGCGCAATCCATCGGCACATCTCCAACAACAAACTGACTTCCAAACAGATCATTTATCAACCCATCTGCGATACTGAAGCAATGCTTCTGGAGAAGAAAAAAAATCATAATTGCAGTTTTTATCGCTTCCATTATTTATTTCTATAACCTCTGTCAACAAAATCAAAATACTTTTTTTCTTCTTTTTTTGTCTTCACCCAAAGGAGATGCCTCTGGGTCCAGTCTTGGTGGGCCGGGAGATACTCAACAGGATAACAAGTGAGTTCTTTGGTTTTGTGTCAACTGGAGACTTTATGGCTTTGAAGTCATAAATCATAAAAAACTGCTCTGTACCTAAACATTTACAGATAAGAGAGTTGGGAATGAAATCGATTTAAGTTTCTGCACACAATGCCCCAGTGTAGCGGAAGTGGAGAACCTTACCAACGTGAAACTACTGCAAATTGTTGAGTTGCTATAGGAAGAGCAGGCCTATCACTTTTTCCTTCAGGTCTTCGAGATGTTGTCAAGAGACTTCTGCTGTTTTGACATGTTTGACGCAACCTGGTTGAATCAAGGAATTAAAATGTGCCACATACTAGCTAAAAGTAAAATCATTTAAAAAATCTGTCGTTTTTAAAAAGAAAGAGAGAAAGAAATCCATGACAACAAATTGTTACTGTAAGTATTTATTATTATTACTGTACTATAAAAAAATACTTATACAATTCCCTAATCATTCCCACTAGCCACACAGTCACTCTGAACACCTAATAGTTCACAGCCAGAACACACAATAAAATGAATATTCCATAGCTGGTCATGAGCTATTTGACTTGTCCCTACATTCGCTGACAGGCTATTCATCATGTAGCTCAGTGTCAGCAATAAATGATCCCCTCCGTTATAACAGGGACATTATTCACCGGGATTAGGGGACGGCTAAACAGGCCCTTCTCCTCTGCAGCTCAGCTGCATCTCCTGGTCCTTGTATTGATCTCTGCCGCCTCCATCAACACACCAAGGGGCTATCTGCATGACACCAGCACTCCACGCATGTTGATGATGCTCCTGTCTGCTACCGAGATGCTGGGATCGTATTTAGAGAGCGAGGGGGGACGGAGAGAGAGCGTGGGGGGAGAGAGAGGCAGAGAAAGAGAGTGAGAGTGGGGGGGGAGAGCGACAATGAAAAAGACAGAGGGAGAGAAGGAGAGAGAGAGATGTTGGGATTGTATGGGGAGAGGGAGGGAGAGAGAGAGAAGAGAGAGAGAGAGAGAGAGAGAGAGAGAGAGAGAGAGAGAGAGAGAGAGAGCAAGGCTGGGATTGTTTCGAGAGAGCATGAAGGAGATAGAGAGGAGAGAGAGGCAGAGAAAGAGAGAGAAAGATAGAGAAGGTGAGGAAGAGAAGAGAAGGGGGAACAGGGCGAGGAGAGGAGATAAAGAGACACTGTATGGGGGGATTCTCCAGAGAGTGCAGGTATAATGAAGTGCTGGATAGGTTTAATACCAACAACATCAGGGGCCACAGCCATAGTCAAGAGCTGTTAATATCTCCTCCTCTCCTTAAGCAAATCAAGTTATCTGCTTCTGCCTGTGTTTTGATAAGGGCCTGAATGCAGTCCGTAGAGAACAGGGCTGATTTAGATGCTGTTTCAAGTGAATATCCAGATAGCTCAAACATACACTCTGTATGATTCCCATCTGCTTGTATGCCTGCTTGTTTTTCTCCGGCAGAGCACGCTCTCGGGGTAGCGAGGGAAGCTTTTTTTTTGTTCGAAAGGCAGAGAAGGGTCTGCATAAATCCCTCATTTCTCTGGCCCTGCCTCGGCGCATCAAACGTGCCACAAGACATTACTTAAATCATGGCTGAAGGTGCCATGCCAGTGATGGTGTCCCACTCCGCTCAATTTGAAACGCATCAAATCCCCTCTAATTCCACATTTCAGCCTTTTAAATTGCCCTGTGCTCTGAAACGTAACCACAGGCAAGAACTTTGTTGTCAGGCCTTTCTCTCTCTTTCTCTCTTCATTTTCTTTTGGGTGTAAACTTTGCCGGGTTGCTAATGGTGGGATCAGTGGACCCCAATGTGCCTAATTCCATCTGTACCGCACGTGTCATGACCGGAGCAACCATGAAGGATGGATGGACGAAGGTGCAAAGGACTGGAAGGAGGGACAGAGGGAGGGAGGTGCTGCATGGAGGTATGGATGGAGGAATTGAGGTTGGTAAAGGGGTGGATAGAGGAAGGGGCGAGTGAGCTTCAACACAGCTCAATCAAGGGAAGTGGAAAGTGAGCTCACAGGGGGAATGTCACATAGCAAGTGTCTCGGATGTAAACGTGGCTAGGTGCATCTGTCTTCTCCAGAGCAAAGGTGTGGCTGGTCCAGACACACTTGTAGAACACTCTCACACTCTCTGACTTCTGCAAGCACACTCCACTGAGCACAGATAGTCAGGGAGGGACTTTCGGACTCACCTCTCCACAAGGACCTTCCGACTTTCAGCAAGTTACGGAGCTAGCTACTGTATCTTTTTAGCAACACCTTTGAGAGATACGAATTTACTGTCCATGTTTTTGTTGGGGGCTGAAAAGGAAATTATGAATCCTAATAGCTGCTATGTCTTAAGTCTATGTACCTAGTGTAATCTTTATCAATTGATATTACCTCAGTAAACTTGCTTACACAATTTCAATTGAAGCACATCTTCATGAACTCTTTGTTATCATACTTTAAAGAGAAAAACGCAATGAAAGCTTAGAGACGGCAAATACCTACATGAAATGGAAAACAACGTTTTCACACATCGGATTGAGAAAACTGTAGTGTAGTATCAGTGTTGTGTGAGGGTGGCCAACACGGGGACAATGTAACTCAAGCCTGCATGGATCGATGTATGGATCCCATCTCAAGCCTGTAGGAGAGATCCAACTGATAACTCGGTGAGCCACTCCAACACCATCTCCTCTAAGCTGTCGTGAAATGCAGGAAATAGAGCGAGAGCACGGACCAGAGATGAGAGAAGAAAGCAATATGCCCAGACTACAGGGGAGAGCTGGTGACGGAGGGAGGTGGACAGACGACGGCTCAGCGGTTAGCGAGAGAGGCGGCCGGTGTCCTGGACTGGCTGTGCTCCAGATGGTTAGCCGCTAATATGGCTTTGTAGCCTCCAAACAAGCGGGATGTACAACGCACACGAAAAATGTCATTGCCTCAAAAAATCCTATTGTTTTATCGTGTATTTTTGGTTTTATTTTGCACTATGCTTGTTGGAAAGCAAAATATGACTGGCAGCACCCATGACGTGTAACACACGGCAGAAAATGGTTGAATTCATTCATAAAAGCAGATATTAATAGTGGATAGATAGTCATTATCATTAAACCCCTCATTCTTACACTGCCGTTGCTACTCTGGTAGTGATGTCATCCCTTGTTGTTTTTACTGCAGTACATGGATGATACCACAGACCCAGATATGTCATCCATGTTTTCAGATGACCATCAAGAACAAAGCATTGTGTATAGCTAACTATGAAAGAGCAAGTGGGCTCTTATTTTTCTGCTCTATTTTCAATTATTGTTACCTCAATATCGCCCTGCTCAGGCCAATATAACTTTTCCCCCATGTAGCTATCAATGGCTCCTGCCCTGTGCATATTGAACTAGCGGAATCATGCAGATCAATATTCTGCCGTTGCAACCTGGAAGAAAAAACTATAATTACTCAGAAAGCTGCAAATTCCTCTGTGATAGCAGCTTACTTCATCCATTATGCTAAGTAAAACATATGCACATTCACACATCTCACAAGACCGAATCACCGAGGCAACAATCTTTGTTGGGTCTTCCGCTTCAGTAGCCTATTTGACACACATTTGTCCGTTTTTGCTTTTGTAACGTTTACATGCCATTTGTATGCATTAACATCCCTGGACGTTTTTAGTTGGACTCATGCAGTGATTATTCCTCCCTTGTGAATGGCTCTCATGACCACTAGGTCTACAGTAACTGATGACTGGAGTAACCAGGAAGAAAGAGTGTGGGGGGGGACGGTGGATCAGTTTCCAACTATCGCAGGAAAAGATGAATTCTCCTCAGGCGCGAGGAGCAAGGTGAGCAGGAAAAGCTTGCGTGATGCGGAGTGTGTGGCCGGGGAAAAAAGGATAACAAACAACTGGTGGAGATTTGCTGCCTCTCAGCAGCCTTCTTACTGTGTAATGGGATAACCCAGGACACGCCAACAGCCTATCAAACTGGCCCTCCCTCCGACCCCTAGCTCAGACAGGAAGGGCTTGCTTTGTCTGCAGCAATTGGGTCCTGTGTGCCGGCCAGTAATGAAGTGACCTGAAATAATGGAAAGCCTTGGGCACTGGTCGGATGATTTTTGCCCGGATAAGAGCAGGGATCCTGATTCAGAGTCACAGTTCATTTCATTTTTCGCCTGTGATGAGATCTCCTCCGTTATCAGATAAAATTGAACAGCCATTACCGGCAAGGGGCTCAGGCCGGCCAAGCGGTAAAACGCCGCCGACCGCTCCTAACAGAAATCCTATACACCGCACTTTGTCAGCAGTTCTGAATTCATGGCTTCTGAGGGGTTGAACGAGATGATAGGAATAATCTAGCCCCGACCAAGATTGACACTTAATTTCAGAAATCAATATTTACAATTTACTTCTTTCAAAGTTCATTCTGGGAGAAGATTCCATATTATCTCTCTCCAAATAAGCTGATCATATCTCCCCCGAAGCCTGGGAATGAGTTTTCCCAAAATGTGAATTTTTGGGTGAAAAAAATCAATGTGGGCATTGTGCACTTTAATCTGCCCTCTGATGACAGTAAATCTTTATCTTTTTATAGGCAAACCGCTGTGGGTCCGTTGACACCACTTCCTCCTCAGAACAAAGCCCACTGCCCCGCACGGACGCCGGCGCAGACACATGGAGGCCTAATGTGGCTGGACATGCCACCGACGGCTCATTAATCAGAGGCTGTGACAGCCACCTCTTCCCAATCCTGCCTGGACTGGCTGGGCCAGACAGGCCCCCTCACTGCACGGGGGGTTGGAGGGGGGGGGGGGGGGGGGGGGGGTGTAGAATGGGGATGGGGGGGGCTGGATGCTACTGTGCTGGGTACATAGGTGTGAGCAGGGGTGGGGAGGAGACTGAGATGGCGCAGGAGCAGAGAGAGAAGGTGTGTTGGAGGGGAGGAGTGGAGTGGTTCCGACTGGAGACCAAAACACGTATCGAAAGTTGAGTTGTGAGAACCCGAATATCTCTCCTTGACAGCTGACTTGGTGGTGAGTAGGGTGAAGGTCTGCTCTGCCTATGGACCTTGTACTGCTGGTTCTCTGAAACCCCATTCTGACTTAACAGTCCAATCAACACCTTCATAATGACAGGTCTGTCGCTCTGTCTGCATGTCTGTCCGTTTGACTTTTTCATTGGTCTTTCTCTATTGCTCGCTCTCTTTTTCTCTGGTCTTTTTATTAGTTTTATCTCTGCATCTCTTGTTCCCTTTTTCTCTCTCCCTGTCTCGTCCTGTCTTTTACAAGCTGTCTGTTTCTCTGCTTTTACTTTGACTGGATTAGTCTCTCTCTCTCTCTCTCTCTCTCTCTCTCTCTCTCTCCCCCCTCCCTCCCACAGATAGATTCTGTTATTAAGAGAGTGATGGGTGCCCGGCGATGTCAGAACCACATGCTAACTGCTGCCAGCCCCACATGCTGCCCTCTCATCATCTGACAGCGGGTCAAGGCAACCATGAAGACGTGTGACAGCTTGGCTCTGCTAATATCTAGGCGGTTCTCAGGGCCCCAATGCCCCCCCTCACCCCCCGCCCTGCCCCCCACCACCCTCCCTGCCCCCCACCCCTACCCTATATGAGACACATGCGGGGCCATAAGACCACACTAACACATTAACACAGGTCATCACGAGCCAAGCCTCACAGCTACAGTCTGACGCTGTTAAAGGAAAAATCACCGGCCGGCAACGCTGAATTCGACGGAGAAGACGCAATGTGATTTGCTGCTAAGTGTTGGGGCCCGGTACTGAGCATGTGCGTTATCCAATTCCCTGTGTTCCTGGACATCAAGGTGATGTTCCAAATCATCTTATAGAAAACAGCTAATTCACTTTCGATTGATCAGCGTTGGAGCAAGCACCTTTTGGGTCATGCTTGTCAGAGGCCCCAGGATAGTCAAGGCCTGTGTATGCCCCCCCGTGTAAAAAAAACTCAACAAACAATCAAAACATGACAGTCAAAAAACATAATACATAAACATCTATTGTTTTGTCATTGCTTTTGAGTGTCTCAGCTCCACCCCCAGTCCTGCTGTCAGGAGATGAGCTAATCTGAGGGCCCTCTCCACACCAGCTCTGCAGCAGTGCGCCCAGCTAATCCGAGGGGCCCTCTACGACAGGGCACCAGTGGCTCCAATAAAACACTGCACTTCTCCTTATTGATTGAGTGAAATGAAATCATCTATGATGCATGAACAGGTCCTAAATGAAATAATAATGTCCTTAGAGGTGAAAAATGGATTACGGGGTACGATCATTGGCTGAATTTATCCCCCCAGCCCCCCCCACGCCACCCGTCCACCACCTATTGAGAATGGGAGCGAGCTGAAAACAGCCCCGGCTCTTTTATTTAATCTCATATTGGGGGGAATTATTGGCTGGTAATCCATTGTTAAACATCATTTAGAGTGATGTATTGAGAGTGCAAGGCTTCCCCCCCACCCTGTGAGTAATCAATTCATATCTCATTAGCACACAATATTTATGATCCACATAAAGCTCCCTGCGGGATGTGGTGCAGGGGGGGGGGGGGGGGGGCGCAGGCCTCAGCTGTTGCTGAAATGAAGTGTGGCGTACTGTAGCTTATGACTTCATAACCACACGTATAAAAAATTATTTTGCTTGCCCTGCTGGTTTATTTCGGCCTAGATGAATGGGAGAGGTGGAGTATTTATGGAGTGCACCGGGCAACTCTCATATTATGCCATAACTCAACAGGCAACTGGAAAGAAAGAAATAAAGAAAGAGAAATAGCAAAGCCATATACCGGGTGGGAAAATATTGCACTCGTAACCACAAATCAAAATGCTAGGGCAGTAAGTGTTAGGTCAATGGAGAAGGGTATCACAGCCGTGTTAGTATTTGGGATCAGAATCTCAACAGCCAAATGGTTTTTAACTTCTTGTTGAAGAGAATGTGAGCAATTGCACAGATATTACAATAAACCTCTAACTGTTGAGACATTTGAATCAACCGTACCTCCAACTTCAGAGCTACAATCTGGGTGACATCTACATCCCACTGGAGATATCAGCCTCGACATCAGGACGTTTGGAAGTATAACAGAGGAATCAATCCATCCAACCTCACTATATGTGCACTTTGAAAAATCCCAGCCGAAGGATTGTGATATAATGTGCAGCCATGCTGTCAGAGGGTATCGATCTACTGGAGTAGAGATCTGTAGCAGAGAACCGGCCAACCAGCCAGGAGAAGGCAAGGGGAACTGTCATATTGTGATCTTTATCAAATCCTCTTGACCCCCACCACTGTGACATATGTGTTGACTGGTCGCCTTCAGGCCCTTGCTGATTCTGTCTGCTGAGCAGGTCCGGGCACTGGAAAAACACAGCCATGTAGGAACAGAATAGAAATTCGTAGACTGCTAGTCTGCTCCATTTGGGCAAATAAAATCGAAGATTAAGAGGTCTGGTGAGGTGGTTTAAGTTAAAAGCATTATAAGCAGTGCAGGGGTGATTTAGGGTGGCGTAATGTAGCTTTGGTAAAGGATGAGGGGGTGACGACTGTGGGGTTGTGTGGTCTGTTGTGGTACGTACGTTTTGTACTGCCGGCTTCATGTTCCTCTTTCTGTTGTTTTCGGACATTGAGGGAGGTGTAGCAGGGTGTGGAGAGGGTTACACCTGCTGTTACTCAAGCACCTTGTTGTTGTGCTTATACAACCATTATTGTACAATCAGAAAAATCTAGTGCTTGCATAGATCTCTACAAATGAAGTGAAAAGCAAGATCCGGATTACAGTAAAGTGATGGTTTTTATTTCAACACTTATATGTTTATTGTATGAGCGTGTTTTGACTTTTTATCATAATTGGGTGTGCTCAAGCCTTCGGCGAGAGCACAACAAGTTTCGTATTGGTAGCGATTGCGTTGGTTGTATTTTTATTTATTATTTGATGTAACTCATCATGGGGAATCATAATAAATGTAACTATACATGAAAGAACATTGATGACACTGAGTCAAATTTGTCAAGTTCAGTTTGAAAAAAAGCTGATCCAAAATACATACATTTTTTATTCATTTATATTATACATTTTACTGTGGTTAAGACATATAATTCAAAGTCAAGACCAGAGGCAGTTTTAAATCCATTTCTGATTAGTGATCACACTAAAATAACAACAACTGATTCTGGCAATCTCTGAAGGGACCAGGCTTTCTGGCAGAGAGGCTGAGAGTGTGCACTGCTTAAACAAACCTGCCATCTTCTGGACAGATGCTACAGCCTGGGCCTGAACCATGGTGGCCACTGAAATAATTACAGACTACACTGTTGTTTCTGTCCTGTGCTCTTCCCTGGTTATTTGTCTACTGGGTATGCTACTGTAGCAAAAATAAAGGAAATGAATCCCCTTTGTTATGATATCAGAGCTACATAGTGGACACTCGATATATCTCACAAAACTCGGTGTCACCCACTGCCCCGGGCTAAATATCCACAGAACAAAGGTTAACCAAAGGCACTTCAATCTGAATACCTGATACATTGTGTTTACTGATAATGTCTTCGATCCAGGTGTGCAGGAAGGCCCCAGAGCCTGTATCTCCCTCTTCCAGAGAGTTCCAGGCTGGCGCTGGAGAGAGAACAGAGAGGCGGTGTGAGGGGCTCGTCGTTACTGTGACCGGGGCCTCTGCCACCACCGCCCTGGACGAGTCATCTGCTGACTTATTCATAAAGACCCATTACTCCTTATGCATTTTTAATTGGCCAGACATGGACCTTTTTGTCATGATATTGAGGCTTGTAATGAATATTTACTGCCCGTTATTAATGACCTGTGGAGGTTGGGGGGGGGAGGGGGACAGTGGAGTGGGGGGGGGGGGCAGAGGGAGGGAGAGGGGCAGACATGGGCACATCAAAGCCATCCAAAGTACCAACCAGCCCGATCCATTGGCAGGGAGTCGCGTTATAAATGGACATATTAATTGGATTATGAGAATGCCGGGTGTCGTTTTACCCGTTAAGTACATTCTCCGTCCGCTTCCTCCTCATATGAGATGGTAATCTGTGCGTTATAATCAGTCAGAGTACTCAGTCACCCAGCTTCCCCTGCTCCAATTAGAAGCATGAGATGATGTCAGACTCTATGGGATTTCTGCTCAAGCAGTCTTCCAGAAGTACCTATTCATGCTATGACCCTGTTTATCGCTTTGCATTATAGATGATCTCAATGCATGGAGACACCGTGGGGTGAGGTGAAACTATCCTCGCCCATGGTACTGCGGGCCGCTTGTAATCTATATCGCCCTGTCTCCTCTCTTCCTCTGTCTCTCTCTCTCTCTGTCTCTCGAGCGGACTCTCTTTCGCACTCACATGTACACACACACGCACGCACACAGGCACGCACGCACAAACGCTCACGCCCACACACACGCACGCACACACACATTTTCCCTGTCCAGTATCTGTCCCGTTCTAGTATTTCTTTAATCACATTTGAAGCTGTGCCACCTGACTGTGGCATGCGTGGACAGCTGATACCTTTGGTGTGACAGGACAGGACAGGACTCGATGTCCGACGTCTGCACTAACCACCACTCTCCATAAATACCCGACAGCTTATTCCATCCCGATGCAACTCAGCCCTGAGGAGGGGAGAGAAATACTCTAGTTTTCATTGATAACTCCTCGCTCGATCAAAGAGACCGTATCCAAAAACGTCCGAAACGTCAGCTCCGTCAAACTCAATCCCCTCAAGTAAGAGGGAATTGAAATGACATCGATACGAGCCCTCCCTGTTTTGCAGAATTGTTTGATGCAGCTAATAGCGATTGAGTTTCCAGATTGATGTCTTCCACTGTCTAGGACACCTGTCTCTCCTCTCCCTCTTATCTGCAAAGATCCACAGTGCACAGACTCTTGGATTACCTATCCATACAATGTCATCCGTTTGTCCCCCAAGTTGGTGTAACCCGACCTTGAAATCAGAGCTAAAATAAATAAATGAAAAGCCTCATCAAAAATGCTGCCCTCCCCTGGATGACTGTCACACAGGAAGAAGCATCCCACCTGATTTGATTTTGCTTCCAAACCACATGATGCATTCGGACAATTAAAATTTCAACAAGTCATTGGCTGATAGCCTGTGAGTGAGTGCTGCGAGGGCCGGGGCGGGGTGTCAGGTTCCTCGCGGTTCTGCCGACACTTCGAGGGCTTATTTGTTTTGGCCCGGTGCCAGGTGTCTGGGAAAACCATGTTAGTCTGAGTATGCGTCTGGGGCCCGGAGCTGGACAAGGTCAAACACAGAAGGGGAACTTCTGAAGATGATCCCCAAGTCTGTAATCTTTTTCCCTCAAACGACAGGAGAGACCAAGATTGGAGAGGGTGGAAGTCATCCCATAACCTTTAAGGGTTAGAGTTCGAACCCTAACACTTTCGAGATGTTAATGATATCAGACGGATGGATCGGAACACAGACACACCAAATGTAAAAACACCCTGGTGTAGAGAGAGCGCGTTCAAGTCTCAAGTCTGCGACTGACTAAAAGTCTTGATGGGAATGTGGTTTGTGGTGCCACCACTGTAGGGTCTCCATGTTCACATCCTCAACTGCGGACTGTGGAAGGCTCTCTCTCTCTCGCTCTCTCGCTCTCTCGCTCTATCTCTCTCTCTCTTTCTCTATCTCTCTCTCTCTCACACACACACACGCACACACACACATACAGACACACACACTCTGGGAGCTGTAACGTTTCTTCTACAACACAGCACAGAGTGCAGTGCTTTAGATTGTGTGCCCTGTAGAGGCCGTTCATGATGAAATAGTTGAGGTTTCTGGGTATAGCAGGGTTAAATCTGGGTATTCATTTGTGACAGGGAAAAGTCAAATAATTTCAACGTCCACTCCGCTACAGGCTTCATCAAAGACGTGAAGATGGGGGAGACTTTGTCTACTAAGTAATGCAATGTCTGTGTGTGCTTGTGTGTGTGTGTGTGTGTGTGTGTGTGCATGTGTGTGTGTGTGTGTGTGTGTGTGTGTGTGTGTGTGTGTGTGTGTGTGTGTGTGTGTGTGTGTGTGTGCATGTGTGTGTGTGTGTGTGTGTGTGTGTGTGTGTGTGTGTGTGTGTGTGTGTGTGTGTGCAGTCAGGGAGCAGTGTACCATGAAACCATGAAGATAAAAGAAAATGAAACAGAATGTGATTAAGATGAAGTCATCAACCATAATCTTTAACGGCAAAGCAATACTGCAGGGTAGTGTGTGTGTGTGTGTACGTGGGTTTCTAAGTGTGTGTGTGTGTGTGTGCGCAACCACGCGTGACACTCCACCCAGAGGGACCTGTCTGAGATGAGACTGACAGCACTGATGATGTCATCAAAAGTGGCCCGGCCAGGAAGAGATGTGCAGCCAGAGGGGGATGTGGATTTAGGGGCAGCGGAGCATGGCAGCCCCTCTACAGGCTCTGGGTTGAGGGGGCCGCGGGCAGAGAGAGAGTGGAGAGGATGGGCAGCTGCTTCATCCAGACAGAAACACATCATGGTGTTCCTATAATGCTTCAAGCCTGACTGGAATTTTAGTTTTCTCAGCCCACCTCATCCTCCTCCACCACCGACCCCCCCCCCACCCACCCACCCACCCACCCCCGCCCCACGACTCTTCCAACTGTGGTTTAAGCAAAACATGTTTAAAAAGGAATGAGGACCCTTGAAAAACAACTCAGCAAGAAATAACTAAACCAACACTTTGCTTGAGGCCTCGAAAGTTTGACTTTCCTCCGTAGCTACACGAGAGGTTTTGGACTTTTTCAACCACAGCTGAAAAAACTGGAATCTGAAGAGGGCTCTCTGTTATGCCAACCATTCTCTACCAACAGCTTCCAGCATGACTTACCACAGATAGATTAAAGGGGCTTTGTTTGAAGAATGAATTGTATTGTGCTGTCATGTCATGCACAGTGTTGTCATTGGGAACGTGATGTAGTATCTACCGACAGGTAAGTGAGGTGCGTGTGAGAAGAACCATTGGGTCACAGTAATTATGTACATGCTCACCTTCACATCCCTAAAGACTAAATACTACACATCCTGAGGGAACATGTGATCAGAGGAGAAAGCAGACTGAAATGTTCAATACAATTACAATGCTGCCCTCAAGTGGAGGACTCTGAATATTACAATAAAACGATTGCAAAATAGACCTTTTATGTCGTAGAAAATGCCGGAGCTATGCTGAGATTTTTTATATTTTTCGGAAATTCAATTTAGTCGTTGTGTTGTAAACAACACATTACTACAAAAGCATCTATGTAACAGACAGGTGCATGCAGTCTTACTGTACTGCTCAGAACTGACGACTAGAATATCCTGGTGGTGAAAAGGTCAACTCTGTCATCCCTAATACTGTAAGTCCTACCGAACAAATTACAGTAAGACCCTCAGACACTGACAATGATCTGAATTTAATGAGGATGATGATGATTCTAATTGTGATGAGGACGATGATGATAAGTGGGATGGTGATACAGTTTTTTTCAAAACCAATGTTCAAGAAGATCATCTCTGAACCATTTGTTTCTTGTTCACACCAGCTTGTTTTGCCTGGTGACATACTAATAAAATAGGAATCTTGCATGGAATAATTTTTTTTTTTGCAGGGATTTCAATTTGTGCCAATTTTCTGTTGACTATATCTGACTTTACGTGTAAGAAATAAAATATATAGGAAAAAAAATTCTGATAACATGTCACACAATGTTACAAAGATGACTGTACACATTTGAACTCATTGTTTTGAAAGAAAATATTCAAGAATTGAGCCAAAGTGATAGAGAAAAACAGTAATAATGATGAAAATAATGGTGAGGATGATGTTCGTAATGATGGTGATGAGGATTATGATGAGCAGGATGAGGAGGAGGATGATGATGATGATTACGATAAATATACATACATACATACATACATACATACTTTATCGATCCTGAGGGAAATTTATTTTTACATACACTACATGTATTTACTGTAATACAGCTCTTTGATACAGATAAAACGCGTGACTCTTAAAAGTGTGTGTTTTAAAGGTTGACGTTGCTGATACTCCCTCTGCAATTCGTCTGTCTCTCCACCATCACAGAAACGGATAATCATCGAGAAAAGCAAAGAGCAGAGTCCTGACACTGCAAGCCTCTTCGGATCGCTTAAACTCCACATGGTCCTTCTGAACCCTTGACCAGAGCCTTCCAGGCCCCACAAACAGCCATTAAGTAGAGAGCTGGGAGAAAAAAGTTTCGGTGCGATTGAAAGAGCAACTCGAGATGACTGGAAGTGTTTCCGCTCCGCTCCGAAACGACCACCTGGAGTGCAAGCACATGCATTTACATAATCTACCCTTTCCTCTTGCCTGGTTCATAAGCAGTTTGAGATTCACATGCTGAGCCTCTATCGCTAACCCTGAACCCTGAGGGGCCCTCAATGCTCCACAAGCTCCACTCGCCTCCAAACACACACTCTCATTAAACCAAGCCATCCAATTGGCCTTTTGTTATTCCTCTCACATCTCCCACGCTTCCTGCTGAAAATGATATTCCCCAATGTAACCAGGTAATGGTCGTGTCGTGACGCATGTAAACCTCTAAGGGGCGCCCTAATATAGAGTATCACACTGTGACCACAAGCCGGTTCCCACAGTCTGGGAAGCATCAGCGGCGGCGAAGTTCTCCCATTCTCACGGCGAGGGGGGGTTGCCGCGGCGACGCCATGTTCTCAGACAACGCGGGGGTCCCTGCTGGAGTCTTGTCTATGAGCTCATCTTGGAAACCCGTACAAGGACACGCTGTGCTCGCCAGCGAGGGTTTCCTGTCAGATCACCGCTGGGGCGTTCGCCTTTGTGGCCTACCATGGTTAGTTTGTGATTAGGCCCGAAGGCAAACATGTGAGCACGCAGGCTCTGTGGTGTATTTCTGTTGTTCCTGTGTTTCTCCAGGCCCTTCAGAGACGGGGATTACACGGCCCTGGTACAGCTTCTCCTCGTTGTTATCTGTCTCAGAATCTGTCTGACCGGATGGTACCACGACAGGATTGGATTAGGAGCTGCTGGGATCATGTAATGAGATTGGATCGTTTCGCAGGCCCACACAGGCCCAACAGAACACGATACGGCACGGAGAGTTGATCTGTTGATGGATTCACGTACTGGAAGACGTTTGCGTCGATGATTCGTATTTTGTGTGGATGAAGACAAAAGGGTTTGTAAGAAAGTAGTCAGCCAAAAATATGGTAGACAGGTAGTGTTTGTCCTCAGTTTGGGGTCCGTTGTGTGTGGCATGGCACCATTATGAGTCAACTGTGTCAATAACAGCAATGGCACACTCTTTTTATGGGCTGGATGTAAGCTTCAGTATCCAGCAAAAAAGGAAGCCAGGGAACAGTATTGTGGCTAGTCGTGGTTGGGGAAAGCACATGGTTCCCATGACAACCCTTATCTTGGTTGGATGGAGGCGAGTCTTAACAATGAGACGACACAAACTATGATTAAAACATATTATCGCAGGCATGGATAAATCCTGCTTGAAAGTAATGTTGTGGTTTATTGATTATAGGGCAGGTAGGCAAGCATGTGGGGTACTCAGAAGAAAGGCAGAGGTTTGGGCTGCACAGCAAGAAACATGTCCTGAACTAGTCTCAAGTAAGGAATGTGGTATCAGGCGTTTTGGAAGATTGA